>NC_134355.1:13710893-14000893 GCF_048569485.1 Anomaloglossus baeobatrachus | reverse complement strand
ATGTGTGGCGTCCTGGACTAGCCAGGTCGTCACAGGTACTGAAACACACACCCCACCCTGAGACAGGCACATCAGTCAGACACAAAATCCTTGTTGCCTCCCTCCAGGGGCGGATGTCCACACCAGGTGGGGTGGAGCCAGGCGGTTGGCCCCACCCACTGAGGAGTTCACAGTCCTGGAGGCGGGAAAAGGAAGTCAGTTAGAGTGGAGAGAGTGAGAGTGAAGTGAGGAAAGTGAAGGAGTAGTGGAGGAGAAAACTGACAGTGTCCGGGTACGTGGCCCGGGCACTTAGAGGAAGGTTGGCAGACGGTAGTGGCCGTCTGCAGGAGACGCAGATCAACGCAGAACCATAGGACCGGGGACGGGCGGTGGCCCGCCGGTACCAAACCGGGGAGCGAAGAGAAGCCAGCACAAACCGGCAGGGCCTGCGGACCCTGACCCGGCTTGGAGTCGCCGTTAATAAGGTCAAATCTGTCAGTGACCGGAACCCCAGGGGGTTCCTAACAGCCAAGACCCGATTGAAGGCAACCGTCCAACCAACAAAAGGGAAATACAGCTACCGCCATAGCTAGAGTTCCAAGGGCCAGAGAGAGACTTTGCGTACATTTGTGGCTGAGTGAGTACAACCATGCCTTCCGGCACCACGCTGCACAGTCCCCGCGACCCTGTACCTTGCCAGCCCTGCCTTCCCGTCACCTCACCGGGCCCCGGGACCACCAACCCCTACCCACGGAGGGGGAAAACAACATCCCAGCTGCTCCCTACCATCGCTCCCGGGATACCCGTCAATAGCAGCGGTGGTGCCCAACCTCACCACAACCCGTGGGTGGCGTCACGGACCAAATCCCCAAACCAAACTACCCCCTTTCACTCACGGGCGAGAAGCGCCGCTCGAGTCCCCGGATCTGGCCCACCGCTCGAGCCACCGAGCAGCCGCAGCAGCAGCGCCGGACCCGAGCGTGGTGAGCACAGCGCCCTGCCGCCCGTGACACTATATGTGTGAATATTTGCGTGTGTGTGGCTGTCTGCATACTGTGTGTGTGCATATCTGTGTATTATGTAAGGGGGTAACCTATACCCATATACTCCTGCCCTGAAGACACCGACCACATTGTTAATAGTAGTGTGCACTGTGTCTATGTATTGTATATATTGCATGTTTATGCATAGAGTATGAGTGTGGCCATCTAGTGGCGGTTCTAGGTAGTGCACATAGTTGTAAATATTAGAATCTGCCTAGCAACAGGAGGTGTGAAAGAAAGGAATCAATTAAGCTATGGGAATAGCCCACAAGGGGAAGAACCAGTCACAGGGAACAGGCAGACTCCATCATAGATAGTTGGACACTGATTAGTGAATAGATCAGACGTGCAGGCTTCTCAGTGTCTTAGACTGCAGGTAATGGGTGCAAGTTATCCCAAAACGTAGTCTACAATCAATGTGACAGTCAGTGTGATGGCGTGATCCCTAGAGGAGCTGCCAGACACGAGTACGGGTGGCCGGAGTGGGCAACCTCTGCCACAGAAAGGTCTACTGGAGGACAGTTAGCAGAGGCCTGGTCGAAAAGGCCACCACGGAACGGACATTAGATAAGCTGAATGGTCTGTACACTCCGGTTGAAGGTTGTAGACAAATCCCTGTGACTGGGACGCTGACCTCAATCCAACGGGGACTTAATGACTGTGACGTTCGGGACCATGATGCCAGGCTGGATGGAGGAGTATGGACCGATATTATCTGAGAGACTGTGACCAGAAAGAACGGAGAAGTGTGTCCTGTTAAGATAATGGTCCATCTCAGTAGCCCATCATCCTACTTGACTCGGAACCTTTGGAGGTATCAGCGAGTGGAAGGCCCTTAGCTATGACTGTGGCCAAGCCCTTTCCTCCTCCTGTTCGTATTGGCATGGGTTACTTGGGCTAGGACATGAGTTACTGGATAATGTCCCCCGCCATAAATTGTGGTTTAGGCATACTGCGGGGCTCAGAAGGACAAGGGCATTTGGATTTGGCAGCGCAGGTTTTGCTGTATTTCTTTTGAGTGGAGCCATAGTGCCTTTTCAGAGCCTTTATGTTACCAGTATCATGAAAACCTCCTATATTTCCATTGACTGAGGACAGACCTGTGGGGACTTGTTTTTGTTGTGGATTGAGTTGAAGCTTTTATTGGGCTCCTATTACATATAATTTAGGATCACATTTATCCCGTGCTCTACGCTGAGCACTTACATTGTGGTTTCCATCTTAATCTCCAAATGATGTGATTCAGATGACACCCCAGAAGGATCCATTCACTATCATGAAACAGCAGAGATACTCTGGACTCTGTCAGGCCTGTGTTCAGAGGTGTCTTTTTCAGGAGTGCACAAAACTAGTTGGCCACTCTTTTTGCACTACTGAAAAGATGGATACTGCCAGATCAATGGCCAGAGAGGATCCAAAATGAGTCTTTTAGCCTCATTTTACGGAATCTTTTGTCAGGGGTTTTGTCTGAATCACACATTTCAAAGATTTACATGGAAACCCCAGTGTAAGTGCTCATTGTAGAGCGCAGGATAAATGTGAGCCGAGCCTTACTGCGATCTTTGGGAGGTAGAATCAACAAATCAACAACAGAATTGCTTTTATTTATGTCACACCATTCACTGTGCAGTATAAGTGATGAGACGGCTTTATTCTTCGGGTCAGTGCAATTACAGTAATACAAGATTTATATATTTTTTATCATATTGGGCTACACTAAAAAAAACTTTTTTTACAGGAAAAAAAGCATCAGCATATTTTGAGAGTTATACTTTTTCTAGATTTCTGCTGACAGAAACTGCAATTCAGCAATTATTTTTTTTACACTGTTTGGTAAAAGTATTAAGGTTTATTCTTCAGGTCAGTATGAATATCGCAATACCACATTTATATAATTACTAGAAGGTGGCCCGATTCTACGCATCGGGTATTCTAGAATTTACGTATTGTGTAGTTAATGTATGATTTTTGTTATATATATAGATGTTGTTGTGTGTAGTTACCAAGTGTTTGTGTAGGGCGCTGTACATGTTCTGGGTGTTGTCTGGGTGTGGCGGGGGGTGAGAGCGGTGTTGTTTGTGTGTTGCGTTGTGTGTGTTTTGTTATTTGTGGAGCGCTGTGTGTGTGTTGCGCGGTTTCTGTGGGTGTGGGGTGTGTGTGTGTTTTGGTGGGAGGTATGTTTTGTGCAATGTGTGTGTTGTGCGGCATGTGCGTATATTTGTGTGTGCCGCGCTGTTTGTGTGTTGGGTGTCTGTGTAGGGCGGTTTTTGTGGTTCCCAGTGTGTGTGTGGTGTGTTGTGCAGTGCGTGTGTGGCGGTGTGTGTGTGTTTTGGGGGGAGGTGTGCACCCCCCATCGTGCTCCATCTCCCATGCTGCGCACCCCCCATCGTGCTCCATCCCCCATGCTGCGCACCCCCCATCGTGCTCCATCCCCCATGCTGCGCACCCCCCATCGTGCTCCGTCCCCTATACTGCGCACCCCCCATAGTGCTCCATACCCCATGCTGCGCACCCCTATCGTGCTCCATACCCCATGCTGCGCACCCCCCATCGTGCTCCATCCCCCATGCTGCCCACCCCCCATCATGCTCCATCCCCCATGCTGTGCACCCCCCATCGTGCTCCATCCTTCATGCTGCGCACCCCCCATCGTGCACCATCCCCCATGCTGCGCACTCCCCATCGTGCTCTATCCCCCATGCTGCGCACTCCCCATCGTGCTCCATCCCCCATGCTGCGCACCCCCCATCGTGCTCCATCCCCCATGCTGCGCACCCCCCATCATGCTCCATCCCCCATGCTGCGCACCTCCCATTGTGCTCCATCCCCCATGCTGTTTTGGTGGGAGGTATGTTTTGTGCAATGTGTGTGTTGTGCGGCATGTGCGTATATTTGTGTGTGCCGCGCTGTTTGTGTGTTGGGTGTCTGTGTAGGGCGGTTTTTGTGGTTCCCAGTGTGTGTGTGGTGTGTTTTGCAGTGCGTGTGTGGCGGTGTGTGTGTGTTTTGGGGGGAGGTGTGCACCCCCCATCGTGCTCCATCCCCCATGCTGCGCACCCCCATCGTGCTCCATCCCCCATGCTGTGCACTCTCCATCGTGCTCCATCCCCCATGCTGCGCAATCCCCATCGTGCTCCATCCCCCATGCTGTGCACCCCCCATCGTGCTCCATCCCCCATGCTGCGCACCCCCCATCGTGCTCCATACCCCATGCTGCGCACCCCCCATCGTGCTCCATCCCCCATGCTGCGCAATCCCCATCGTGCTCCATCCCCCGTGCTGCGCATCCCCCATCGTGCTCCATCCCCCATGCTGCGCACCCCCCATCGGGCTCCATCCCCCATGCTGCGCACCCCCCATCGTGCTCTATCCCCCATGCTGCTCACCCCCCATCGTGCTCCATCCCCCATGCTGCGCACCCCCCATCGTGCTCCATACCCCATGCTGCGCACCCCCATCATGCTCCGTACCCCATGCTGCGCACCCCCCATCGTGCTCCATCCCCCATGCTGCCCACCCCCCATCGTGCTCCATCCCCCATGCTGTGCACCCCCCATCGTGCTCCATCCCACATGCTGTGCACTCCCCATCGTGCTCCATCCCCCATGCTGCGCACTCCCCATCGTGCTCCATCCCCCATGCTGCGCACCCCCCATCGTGCTCCATCCCCCATGCTGCGCACCCCCCATCATGCTCCATCCCCCATGCTGCACACTCCCCATCGTGCTCCATCCCCCATGCTGCGCACCTCCCATTGTGCTCCATCCCCATTCTGCGCACTCCCCATCGTGCTCCATCCCCCATGCTGTGCACCCCCCATCGTGCTCCATCCCCCATGCTGCTCACCCCCCATCGTGCTCCATCCACCATGCTGCACACCCCCCATCGTGCTCCATACCCTATGCTGCGCAACCACCATCGTGCTCCATACCCCATGCTGCGCACCCCCCATCGTGCTCCGTCCCCCATGCTGCGCATCCCCCATCGTGCTCCATCCCCCATGCTGCGCATCCCCCATCGTGCTCCATCCCCCATGCTGTACAATCCCCATCGTGCTCCATCCCCCATGTTGCGCACTCCCCATCGTGCTCCATCTCCCATGCTGCGCACTCCCCATCGTGCTCCATCCCCCATGCTGCACACTCCCCATCGTGCTCCATCCCCCATGCTGCGCACTCCCCATCGTGCTACATCCTCCATGCTGCGCACCCCCCATCGTGCTACATCCCCCATGCTGCGCACTCCATCGTGCTCCATCCCCCATGCTGTAATAGTTCTCCTATTATACTCAGAGAGGAGTATAATAGGAGGACTATAATAGGAGGAGTAGTCCTGGGGGGAGAGGAGTATAATGCCGGCTCCCTGCACATGTGTACCGGGAGCCGGTGAACGCTGGTAACTATGATACACATCGGGTAACTAAGGGACCTTAGTTACCCGATGTGTATAATGGTTACCAGCGTTCACCGGCTCCGTCACGATCCCAGCAGCGCAAGGTTATGTCTGGCGATGCGTGCGGAGGGCCGGGGCGAGCGGCCAATCCGTGCGGGGGGGCGGGGCCAGGCCGAGGCGAGCGACCAATCCGTGGGGGGGGGGCAGGCCGAGCCAGCGGCCAATCAGACGGTTGTCACCGTAAGGACACAATTTTGGAGCAAGACAGACAGACAGACAGACAGAATAAGGCAATTATATATATAGATTTTTGTTTTGCAGCTTTTATACAATAAAAACTATTTCATAGAAAAAATGAATTTGTTTTTGTATCGCCTTATTCTCACATCTATAGGTTTTTATTCTCATCTGTATAATTTTTATTTATCTTTTGATTGCATTTTATTGCACTTGTTTTTGGCAGTATGATGAAAAAGCATCATTTGACACTTTTTTATTTACTAAATATATGTACTTTTTGGTTTCTTTTTACATAAATATATGTATTTAATGGCATAAAAATTTGTGTGCATTTTTTGTGATTTTTTTACTTAAACATTTTTACAATTTTCTTAACTTTTGTTTTGCTTGTTTACTTAGTCCTCCTATGAGACTTTAACTTTTATTAGTCTGGTTGTTAGTGTAATGTATTGCCATGCACAAGCATAGCAATACATTACATCTGTCAGCTTTACACTGGCAGATTGCCTGTTAGACCCTGCTTCTAGCTTGGTCTAACAGGCCACTATTCATGGCAAACCTGGAGACCATCAATCGACCTCCATGGCAATCCTCAGCTGCCCTGTGATCACACCATGGGGATGTCGGAGAGGTGATAGAAGGAGCTCACTTCATCTTACAAACTTCTATATGTCACGATCGCTATTGATTGTGGCATATGGAAGACAGCAAAGGGTTAAGATCATCTGGACCTGTTCCAATCAGGTCACCATGAAGTCGTCAGTCAAAACTACCATTCTGCACTGAAATCCAGGCATTTATAGGAGTTTGGAGGTCTTGATTGCAGCCTGACCACTGACCATAGATAAACGTTTGCGCTGCACAAATCCGAGCAAGCACCGAAATGTATTCATAGTGGATGGTTGGGAAGAGGTTATGTATTTAAATGCCCTTGTCAATCACTGACAGCATCATTAATAGCACGATGACTGGTGCCTGCACTCACCAGCTCCCATCAGCCCCCAGTGATGTAGTTGCAGGTTTATGTTGGGTAGACATGTGTTGCTGCCATGTGGTCAGTTTTGTTCCCGAATCTATGGAGTAAGCTTGGTTCAGTTCCCATACAGTATCTATGTAGTAGGCTCAGTTCTGGTACTTTATTTATTTCGTAAACTTGGTTCCTTTCCCATATCTATCTAGTAAGCTCAGCTCTAGTACTGTATTTATGTAGTAACCTCAGTTATAGTATTGTATTTCTGTAGTAAGCTCAGTTCTCTTCCCATATCTATGTAGTAAGTTTGATTCTGTTCCTGTATCCATGTAGTAAGCTTGGTTCTGTTCCTGTATCTATGTAGCAAGCTTGGTTCTGTTCCCATAGCTATGTACTATGCTCAGTTCTATTCCTATATTTATGTAGTAAGCTTGGTTCTGTTCCCATATCTATGTAATAAGCTTGGTTCTGTTCCTATATTTAAGTAGTAAACTTGGTTATGTTCCTATATCTATGTAGTAAGCTCGGTTCTTTTCCCATATCTATGTACTAAGCTCGGTTCTGTTCCTATATCTATATAGTAAGCTTGGTTCTGTTTCTGTATCTATGTAGTAATCTTAGTTCTGTTCCTGTATCTATGTAGTAAGCTCGGTTCTGTTCCTGTATCTATGTAGTAAGATCAGTTCTGTTCCAGTATCTATGTAGTAAGCTCGGTTCTGTTCCTGTATCTATGTAGTAAGCTCAGTTCTGTTCCTATATCTATGTAGTAAGCTCGGTTCTTTCCCATATCTATGTAGTAAGCTTGGTTCTGTTCCTATATCTATATAGTAAGCTCAGTTCTGTTCCTGTATCTATGTAGTAAGCTCGGTTCTGTTCCTGTATCTATGTAGTAAGCTCGGTTCTGTTCCTATATCTATATAGTAAGCTCGGTTCTGTTTCTGTATCTATGTATTAAGCTCAGTTCTGTTCCTGTATCTATGTAGTAAGCTCGGTTCTGTTCCTATATCTATATAGTAAGCTCAGTTCTGTTTCTGTATCTATGTACTAAGCTCGGTTCTGTTTCTGTATCTATGTAGTATGATCAGCACTGTTCCCATATCTATTCTGTTAGCTCGGTTCTGTTCTGTGTCCCAGCCACAGTTATTTTGAAAGCCTTTTTCCTTTGCTGCTTTGATGTTGCGCCCAGAGATAAACATGCTTAAGGTGGGTTGCTGAAACTCGAAGGCCACTAAGGCCGACATTTGCCAGCCAGCGCCAGCTTCCATCATTCCGGCAATATTTACAAAAAGACTTTGATGCAGCAAGAAAAAAAAATCTGCTATTTATGTCAAATGAAAAAAAAACATCAGCGGAGAATAATCAGCATTTAGCTGCTTTCATCTTCACGCCATTTGCATAGCAATCAACTTCTGAAACAAATTATTTAAGGAGCGAAAATATCAGAATAAATAATTAGAGATGTTCATTTTATTTAAAAAAAAAAATTCTTGGCGCTTATAAAACAAATCGTACCCCAGGGTGAAACAGAGTCCTTCTTAAAGGGCCCGCCCCATATACCTAGAAGTCTGTGCTGCGCTATTTTCACATTCTTAACCTTTCATTCATTCAATCAGATCACACTCGGCCACGCAAGTCAATAAGTCTGGGGAAAAAATTGCACCGCAGACGTGCAAGCGCAGTCTGATTTT
Organism: Anomaloglossus baeobatrachus; assembly: GCF_048569485.1. Lineage (NCBI taxonomy): Eukaryota > Metazoa > Chordata > Amphibia > Anura > Aromobatidae > Anomaloglossus > Anomaloglossus baeobatrachus. Next base: position 13,992,584 of record NC_134355.1, on the reverse strand, counting down.
CACGGACTCATAAAATAGAGAGGATAGTGAATATATTTTTACATCCTCTCCACATCCAAGAAAATCGGATCAGACTCTCATCAAAGTTTGATTAGCGTAATTAATCTGATTTTAATGGATGAGAAAAATAACAGTCGTCTGCACCGGACCTATCTCTTGTCCATTTACAGTGTCTATAAGAACAGGTGTGTACGTATAAGAACATAAGGCATAAAACAGCATAACGAAAATGAAGGAACATACCAGGCAGGTCAGGGATAAAGTTGTGGAGAAGAGTAAAGCAGGGTTAGGTTATAAAAAATAGCCCAAGCTCTGAACATCTCACAGAGCACTTTTCAATCCATCATCCAAAATGGAAGGTGTACGGCCCAAATCCAAATCTACCAAGATAAGGCTATCCCCTGAAACTGACATTCCAAGAAGGAAGCACTAATGAGAGAAGAGTCAAGAGGCCCAAGATCATTGGAAGAGCCAAAGAGATCAGAGCTCAGGGGGAGAATCTGTCCAAAGGAGGACTATTAGTGTGGACTCCACAAATTTGCATTTTATGAGAGAGTGGTAAGAAGAAAGATATTTTTGAAGGCAAGAAGCCAGAAAAAAATTCACATAGGGGCCATAACAAGCAGTGGAAGGAAGGTGCTCTGGTCAGATGAGGCCAAAGGAGAACGTTTTGGGCTAAATACAAAACACTGTGTGTGACAAAAAACTAACTCTGCACATCACCCTGAAAACCACATCCCCACCATCACACATAGTGGAAGCAGCATCCTGCTTTGGATAGGCTTCTCTTCAGCAGGGACAGGGGCTGGTCAGAGGTGATGGGAAGATGGATGGAGCTAAATACAGGAGAATCCTAGTGGAAAACCTATTAGAGGCTGCAGGAGACTTGAGAATGGGGTGTAGATTCACATTCCAGCAGCACAACGATCCTCAGCATCCTGCAGATCTACAATGGAGGGTTCAGATCAGAGCATATTCCTGTGTGTGAATGATGCAGTCACTGACCAGACCCAAATCCACCAAGAATTTGTGACAAGATGTGAATATTGCTGATCACACACGTCTCCATCCAATCTCACTGAGCGAGAGCGAGTGTGCAAAGAAGAAGAGGAAAATGTCACCTCCAGATGTACAAAGCTGGAGAGTCCCCGAAAGACAGAGAAAGTTGGTCCTACAAAGTACTGACTTTGGGGGCTGAATACTAATGCAAGACAGAGAAAGGTGGTCCTACAAAGTACTGACTCCTGGGGCTGAATACTAATGCAAGACAGAGAAAGGTGGTCCTACAAAGTACTGACTCCGTGTCATGCTCCGCCCCTTCAGATATAACACAATGTATCAGCTTTGTACGGAATGTTCTGTTACTATGTATCAGATGATTAGAATTACAGCTGGAATTCTGTTCTAAGTCTGTATGGAGACCTCAGTCCTCGGCAGAGCGGTTGAACACTTCATGACCAGCCGCTTCTTCTGTCCTCCTGTGTCTATTTAGCTTTCACACCATATTTATGGCATTTTCGCTCCCTCCAGGGAGGTCTCCTTTGACCTCCGTCTCACACTTTGCGCGGCCTGATATTACTCATGAACTAGAATTGACTTGGCAGCTTAGCTGGAAACAAGTTATCAAAAATGAAGAAAAAGGCGACTTCCAGAAGTGACGGCTGATGGGATGTGACACCAATCTGCTTCACCCTCTTCATGTACTCTGACATATAGAAGATGTCAAGGGCAACAGCATTTTGCATAACCAAATCCTTATATAACCTAAATCCAAGAACTTGAGGATACAACACAGCAAAACATCACGTGGGCTCATAAGGTAAAGAAGATCTGGACATATGAGCTCACAATCTACACAAGCCTGACCCATACTATGCTTACATCAAGGAGCAGACACGGACAGGTGAGGCCCCTGTGCAAGAACAGTTTATGACCCTCGGCAGTCCAATTGCTGATCATAATGCACAATTGCTCCAGTTTCCAGCCTCTTGTTGTCATGTGGTGTTCAGCTCCACACTCGTGGGTGTCATGAGGGCATCAGACTCTGTTCACATTGTAGAGTCTGACACGCAACTGTGGCGCCCTGGACAAGCCAGGGGCCACACAGAACAACACCCACACACCCCACACTCCCAGCAGGCACACCGAAGTCAGACACAAAACACTTGTTGCCTTCCTCCAGGGACTGATGTCCACGCCAGGGGGTGGAGCCAGGCGGTTGGTCCCGCCCACCGAGGAGTTCACAGTCCTGGAGGCGGGAAAAGCAGACAGATTAGTTTTGGAGTTGAAAGTGAGAGGAAGGAAAGTGGTAGTGGAGCAACTAACTGACAGCGTCCGGGTGTGTGGCCCGGGCGAGACAGCAAGGTTGGCAGACGGTGGTGACCGTCTGCAGGAGTGGTCTATCGGAGTCTACTGCAAGGACCGTGGACGGGCGGTGGCCCGGCGGTACCGGACCGGTACACAAAGAGAAGCCAGCACCATCTGGCAGGGGCCTACGGACCCCGGCAAGACTAGGAGTCGCCGTGAAGTTGCCAAATCCGTTAGCGAAGGGAACCTCCGGGGTTTCCCAGCAGCCAAGTCCCGACAGAAGGCAACAGTCCAACCAAGTGAGGGAGACACCGCCACCGCCAAGGCAACCGTTTCCCAGGGCCAGAGCCTGCGGGCATAAGGGGCTCCTCCGGCCCACATCCAAGCCGGGGAGCGGGTTACCGGTGGGAACCCATTGGAACCATCTACCGTATCTAGGTGCAGGGAAAGGCAGTCACCATCAACCTGCCAGGAGGAAACAACCGCAGCTGTCGGTGGGACCCGTCTATCCAGCCGTGTGTTTTACCGAGAACTGTGTCTTCATCATTGGGCTGAGTGAGTACCACCGTGCCGTGCGGCACAGCGCTGCCCCCGCGACCCTACACCTCGCCAGGCCCCGTAGCCCGCCTGCACCAAACATCCCTACCCCCATCACCGGGCCCCGGGACAAACAACCCCCTACCCACGGAGGGGAGAAATAACAACCAAGATGCTCCCTGTCACCGCTCCCGGGATCCCCGTCTAGAGCAGCGGTGGTGTCACCAATATCACCACAACCGTGGGTGGCGTCACGGACAATAATCAAAACCCCCACAATCAAAATCCCCTTTTCACTCATGGGCGAGGAACGCCGCTCGAGTCCCCGGGATCCGGCCCACCGCTCGAGCCACCGCCGAGCAGCAGCCGCAGCCGGACCCGAGCAGTGGGAGAGCGCAGCGTCCCCTCCTCTGCCCACGACACAACCTAATGTTTCCTAGTGGCTCAGACAGAGTTCTGTACACGTATAGTCTCTCCTTCATGTTTGAGTGCATGTGTATGAATTTTGGTTCTCCCTTGTCCGTGTTGTTTCATGGGGTTTTGTTACTGTGTTTTCCAGCCCACCCCAAGGGTGGGTGAGAGGGGGAGTAAGATCAGGGCTAGGACAGGAGTCAGGGTCACGCTGTGGGCTCAGACTTATCTACCATCAAGCCTACCTCCGAGATAAGGGACAATGCAGGGTCTCTAGTTTGAGGGTCAGCCTAGGAGCCCCGGTGCAGTCATTTCACACCCCAAGTCACTTGTGGCCCCAGTTACCTCTTGGGCCCTTGTACAATCCCCATCTATAGCTCATAACAGCCACCAATCTTAATGAACCCTTTCCATATGAGCTAACAATCCATGGAGCTATTCTAAAGACCCCTGTCTATATGAGCCTTCCATCAAAGTAAGCTCCGTCAGTGCATGTGTAACCAGGTGCCAAGAATGCAATAATGCAAGTAAAGAAACTCAGTGGTGACTCACAACAAGAATATATTTTACAGCACTAGAGAGTTAGAGGTAAGACAGGTAATCAATTACTGATACAAATGTTTACAATAAGGCAAATCAATTCACAGTTGGCAAGATGCAGGGTAACGATCGACTGATCTAATACATATATAACTACTAAAGATTCTAGTTAACAAATTTCAATAACTTTAACCCAATACCAGTCTTTCTGTCCGGGGAGCATCAGTGCCACCCTACTGATCACAGCATACGCTTGTAGCGCCCCTGAGACCCTCAGGGCACTACAAGGAACTGCATCCTCTTGGGGATGCAGGACCTACCTGCTGGTACCTGGAGTATTAGTGCCGATACCACCAAAGCATAACCAAAATCCACTCCACACCGGGCATAGAGGGTTAACCATGTAAGGGGATGGTCACCATGGAAAGGAACGAGTCCCTGGGATTAGCCAGCCTGGTGGGAGGGGTCAGCAGTCAGTAGAGAGTCTAGAGAGGGTAGCACACAGCAGAGGTGTGCGGACGTGCCTGAGCTAGTGAAGCGGTGACCCAGGGGAACAAGAGAGAGGTCGCCAGGTCGGGTACTGGAGATACCGCTGGGACCGGAGCACGCACGGGGCACAGGGCCCTAGATCAGGCGCCAGTTCTACACAGCTTGATAACTACCTGCCCGGTGAGGACACCTTCACTGAACCAAAAAATCCGGGGGTATCAGCAGTAAACTGGGATCGGGTTTTAGACACTTACCTCCCCACAGGGTCCGCACTGCCCGCTGTACGGAGAAGGAGACTATACCCCCAAAAAGGGACAATCGGGCCCCAAATGATCCACGCTATGGGGACCAACCAACAGAGAGTGCCGGGGACAGAGCAACCTGGATCACCACATTGGCACTGATACTCCTGGGACCTGAACCAGCAACTCCTGGGTCCAAGTGAGCAGAGACTGTTAAAGACAATCTGGTGTCATGTCCGTTATTAACCCCTCATCATCTCCCAGGCACGGCCCTACCTGCGGAGGGCCTAACACCATTGCTGCAATCACCACCAGCTCTGGGAGTACCCACATTTAGCAGCGGCGGTTCTCTATCCTTAACCGCAACCAGCAGGTGGTGTCACATGACATTAACTCTGTTCACCCCTTGTAAATAGACCCCCCCCCTTACAAAAAGGGGCCCAGAGCACGGAAACTGGCAACGGCCACCAGAGTAACATTCCCATTTGTTACCGCGCGGGACCGAGTATTCCCTTCCCTGGGCGACACACGCTTATGTAGGGAAACTTAAGGTATGCATAAGTCTATCTATCTTCGCAACACACTAGGGTTGACACTGTTGCATTGCAATTAACTGTGTCAACAGTTTAACTTTGGTATCTAGTTATATTCTCTTAGTACTGTACATCAAGGTGGGAAGTAACGTTCCGTTTTACTCAGACACAGGACCAGAGCAAATGTTCATGGCCCGGTCTCCGGTAATCGGTCTTTGGTGTTTGAACGTGCAGTCTCCTCTTCGTCTGGAGACGGTGATTAATGTCCTATCTTCGGTGCTTAACATTGAAGTTTGTCCTTCCTCTGGTATTCGGTGTTCGGTCTTCTAGTTCCTCTGCAGACGGTAGAACTCAGGTCTTCTTCACACTCAGTTGGCCCCTGTGTACTTCCATTACAGTTGATACGGGCCTGATCCACTACACACATGTCCGCCCCTCAGCCCTTTATATTTTGAAACTGCGACACAGTAGTCACCTGACCCTGCATTCCCTTCAAACTCTTTCCCTGAGGAAACACACTCTTTACGCTTCAGTTCCTATCAGTTCTGTTCCCCCAGTAGATGGCGATATTTGTTTACAAGTGCTATGGGACACTGGATATGAGTGTATTCTGCTTGCCATCCTCTTACATCCTCCTCTCTTCTAACTCTTTAGTCCTCAGATGAGAGGATTCCTTCCACACTTTCATGTTCTTCGGGAATGGTACTAATGCTGCCAACAGTTGTTCCCACCCTTGAACCTTTTGTACTATGCTCTGCCGGATGAAGCCATCTTGTGCATATCTCGTAGGTGAGACACTAGCATTAGCATGCTGTATTCTATGAAGTTCTTCTTGAAGTGACTCTCAGGAACACTGAGGGCTTCGGGTGCTTCAAGTGAAGGTTTATATTCACTTTCCAACTCAGCTGGAGATGGAGCTTACACCTCTCAAGGTTTAGAGGGTACTGCAAACCGTTCATCCTAATTACATGCAGTCTTTCTGCTTGCTATCTCCATCTTCCTTTTGGGGCTCAGTATCTGGCAATTTTTCTTCAGATACTGAGGGGTGGAGCATGTAACAATGCAATATCCAGCCAGGTACTTCTTCTTGTCCTTCAGGTGGGACTTCATAGACTGGGTTGTCAAGGTGAACCTTTCCTGTCACCTGGTGGGAAGTCACCTCCCACGATTGTCCAATTTTTTCTTAGGACCTTTTGCCTGGACCAATACTCAATCTCCTAGTTGAAGGGGCACCTCTTGTACTGGAGTTACGTCCTTGTGATCCATCTCCTGAAATTTTTGCTCCACCAACCTCCTCAATATTTGTAATCGATGTTGATGTTCTCACACCCAGGTACTTACATTGACTCCCGTGCAATCCTCTTTAGAGTCGAGTTCTAGGATGGTAATTTCTCAGACATTACAACCAAACAACAGCATGTATGGAGTCTATCCAAGGGTGGTGTGGACTCACCCTAGTTCCGAGACAAATTCAGGCCATCTCATTTTCCGGTCCTTGGCTAATGTTCTTAGCATCTGCAACAACGTCCTATTATAGAGTCTCACAGGCTCCATACCCTTGATAGTATTAAGGCTTCGTTTGAGTCATATTGATGCTATACAGTCATTATAGTGCTTCCATGACTTTCCCCTGGAAGCAGACCCCTTGGTCAGAATGAATCCTCTTCGGCAACCCTTAGACACGCATAAAGTCTCAGCAGATAGCCCGACTGGTCCATGGTCAGAGTCACAACTGCGAATTTAGTGAAGTGGTCCTGTCATCACCAAGCAATATTCGTAGTCATTATGGGACGAACCAATCATGAGATAGTCAACGATAAGCATTTCAAGGGTTCAGACTTCTCGATCATCTGGGTGGGAGTCCTGTGTTATGGTGATTTACACCATCGCACCTTTGGCAGGCTTCTTCCACCACCCGGCGTAGTTGAGGCCAATACATGATCTGCTGTAACTACTGGAGAGTTCTGTCTGCCCCAAAGAGAGCCTCTTTTGCCAATATCAACATCCTATTTTATGGTATCACCATCTGCCATGTGGTCTTGAAATCTTTGAGCAGCTGTATCCTTTGGTATAGTAATTTTTCATACAAAGCCGCTCCAGAACCTGGCCAAGTCTGGTAAGGTGATCTTTGAAGGTGGCAAAAAAAATAATAATGTCATTAAAATATACAGTATCAGTGTTGCCTCAAAATTAAAAGCTCCCAGACATCTTTCCAGTAGGTGTTGGAATGTCTCTGGAACATTGGTTAGCCCAAACGGCATCCAGTTAAATTAAAAAAACCCCATGGGAATATGAAAGCTGTCTTCAGTCGATCTTCTTCAGACTTGGATACCTGACAAAAGTCAGATCAAGAGAAAAGAAATATTTAGCTTCTCCCAAGGCAGACGACTCTTTGATCCTTTTGAAAGGGGTATGAGTCCCGAACTGTACAGCCAATTTAACCAGTGGTAGTCTACTCCGAATCTGAGCATCCTCTTTCACTTGTTGAGGAGAGAACTCAGTCAGATTTGCTTCTATTTGCTCTAAGAAGTCTCAGCCGATTCTCACATTGCCCCTCCATTGTTTCTGCTCGAAAGACACTGCCAAGGTCCACAGATCATCTTTCACTGGAGGCACTTTATAGCATCAGCCCAGGTGAGAGCTTCTGGCATTTCACAAATTCACGACCCTTCTTTCTTAGGATTAGCTGCAGGCTCGTCCCACTCAGGTTGAGGCATCTCATCAGCAATGTCCTTGATGCACACTTGCCAGGGTGTGAGCATCCAAGAGTCTGGGTGTCTCTTCTCCTCTTTCTGGAGGTTCGACTTGCACCTTCCCTCCTTCCAATGGCACCTGGGCTCAGACCAGCATTGTGAGTACTGTCTGTCCCAGTGTCACGCTAGGTACGGGGAAGTACCAAGCGAATAGTGAAACAGAAGGGAAGGTTTGAACCAATATTTGAATGAACTGAAAATATCACCAGCACCAGTCCAGGGAAGAAGGAAGTATTTAAGCACCAAGATAATGCTGATGATCAGCAGCTGGGTGGAAGGTGAGTTCCTGCTGGGTCCAAAAGGGGGACATATGATCCCAGCAGGAAAGCTACCTATACCAATGAATGACAGCAGGAACAATGGAAAGTCAAGGAGCATTCTCCGCAGCCAAACGCTGTGACCTTCTATGGCCAAAAACCACATGACTGTCACCAATGGCACACCCGTGACACCTAGAGGCAGAGTCAAGGTGAAATTAGGGGGCACCACTACTTTTTCTAGAGGTTCAGAGGTAACTTTTTAATCTGGCAGACCCGAATGAGCTTCTCTCAAAACATTCATTCCCATAGTCACAGGAGGTCCACCCCCTCCGAGGCCTTTCACTAGCACAATACCTTTCTGTTGAAGATTCTTTCTGCAGTCAGATATCTTCAAATCACACCACTTTGGGTCCGGGAATAGTCAACTGATTAGCAGCCATCAGCCGTATGGCTGGTTCTTTTCTGGAATGAGCAACATCTGGGAAATGCAGTTGAGAGTAATCTTCAAGCATGGTGGTCACTTGGGAGCCTATGTCTATCAAACATCAGACTCAGTCCATTAAATTTGGCTCACGTTATGGGTCTTTTAGAAACTATGCCTTTGGAGTCTCCGTCCCCCTCTCCTGGAGTAGGGAACCCAACAGTGTACTCCTCAACCATGGAGTGCATTAGATTAACAACCAACCCCTCTGCTGATTTCCTCGGGTTGGACAATTCCTGGAGATGTGTCCTTTCCTTCAACTAGTCCAACACTGAATTCCACGTTCCCTGGGTCTGCGGCACAGCCGGTACTGCTGGTCTCCAGAGGAAGGATTTCCTGATTCTGATGTCTCTTCATATCAATGTTTGGCAGGTAGCGCAGATGGATTTGCAGATATTCTGCTGATATTATGCAATTCCCCCCTAATTTCTCGTATCTCTTGTCGCAATTCCCGAGCCCAGTCTCGCTCAACACTAGGCAACTCGGAAATGACTACTATCATTGAGCAGAGGACTGGATAGATATGGTGATGTGGTGATGGCTGAGGAGAGGTGAGTATAAGAGTTTATTGTTTTTTTAACCCCTTGTGCCATACAGCTGAATTCATTCATCTCTATCTACACAGGATAGTGATAGATGCAGGATCTCTGGGGTTCCAGTCAGTGGCATACAGCCAATAGAGGCAGGCCACGCCACTGCTATGGGGCCTGTAAACTGAGGGAGCCCAGCGAAAGCTGCCCGCGGTGTCAACGACGGCACCAGGTCCCCCGCCCATCGCTGAATTCGCACAAGGGAATTTCTGACCTCCAGCTGCAGCTGCAGCATCCAAAAATGTCCATTTTACAATGTATGGAGCTGTGGTGTCCTGGTTTTGTGTACTGAGTTCATCCAACTGCTGTGGCTCCAGGTATCAGCTGAGCGATGCGGGTCAAGGATGTTGGACTTCTACCAATCTGACCATTCACCATCAATATCTTAGTCCTGTAAATCCCTTAAAGAGAATCTGTCAGCAGGTTTTTGCTATTTCATCTGAGAGCAGCATGATGTAGGCAAAGAGGCTCTGAGTTCAACAATGTATCACTTGGATTAGTGGCTGCAGCAGTTCTGACACAGTGAAAGATTTTAGATTTTGCTTGTAGCAGATCTCTGAGACCTGCCCCTGCCCACACCAGGCTTTCAGTGTATGTTTCCATAGACAGAAGCTGCTAATCACGCAGGGGGGCGGAGTCGGACTAGAGATCACACACTGCTGAGACCCACTAATGATTAAGATAACAGGCTTAAGCTAACATTGCAGGTAAACAAAAAAAGACTGAAATAACAGATGCAGGGCTGAAGTCTCTTTTTTAACACTTGCAGCATGCTGTCTTCAGGTTACATTACCGAAATCTGCTGACCAAGTCCCTTTAACCATTGTTGGGTACCATCAAACAAAATCACAATTTGGGATACAAATCTTCCTGGGGTCACATTGACCCCATCGTACCAAACAAGGGTTAAAGAACCCGGTCACCTTGTTTATCAAAATCAAAAGAAACAATCAGGTCAATTAGCTTTGAAATGAAATATACAATGCGATCTTATATATATCTAGAGTAAACACCTTAAAAAAGAAGAAGAAAAGTGACAAATACAAAACAAAATATAACAAGTGTGGAAAAGTAAACTAATCAAACCTAAATAAGGAAATAAGCCGCCCTTCTTGCATTGAAGTTGAGAATCTGAAAGTCGTCAGCTGCATTTTGTATGTATAATTTATTTATACCGCTCTAAGCGTGCGCGGCGCTTCTGAAAAATTACAATTCACAGACAAGCAATTAGAGCCCAAACTTGACACTAATAAATTTCCCACGACTGAACATTCCTCAGCCGCTAATACACATAAAACAAGTGGAGTGTTTCTACAGCTCCGAACCAAAGCCAGATCAAACGCTGCGCAGAGATTACGCCGCGGAGGAGGCCGTCTGACGAACACCTAATTATCTCTCAACAAACTCCGCCGCTTTTTAGAAAGTCAATTTACAAAATTTTATAAGAAAATATTTTTCACTTTAGCAAAAAGAAATGGGCCAAATTTGTTAACCCCTTTACAATTGGGCAATTAGTTGTTTTTTTCTTGCGGTTTTCCTTATTCCTCAGCTATTTCCGAGAGCTATAACTATTCTTTTCTTTTCTGATTAAATCAGCCATCATCTGCAGGGAAACATGCGGGCTCGGCATGCGAGCCCGCATCAAAGGCAGCGATACAGCTGATCACGTACAGTACAGACCAAAAGTTTGGACACACCTTCTCATCTCTAGAACAACTGTTAAGAGGAGACTTTGTGCAGCAGCCTTCATGGTAAAATAGCTGCTAGGAAACCACTGCTAAGGACAGGGAACAAGCAGAAGAGACTTGTTTGGGCTAAAGAACACAAGGAATGGACATTAGACCAGTGGAAATCTGTGCTTTGGTCTGATGAGTCCAAATTTGAGATCTTTGGATCCAACCACTGTGTCTTTGTAGAAAAGGTGAACGATGGACTCTACATGGCTGGTTCCCACCGTGAAGCATGGAGGAGGAGGTGTGATGGTGTGGGGGGGCTTTGCTGGTGACACTGTTGGGGATTTATTCAGAATTGAAGGCGTACAGAACCAGCATGGCTACCACAGCATTTTGCAGCTGCGTGCTATTCCATCCGGTTTGCGTTTAGTTGGACCATCATTTATTTTTCAACAGGACAATGACCCCAAACACACCTCCAGGCTGTGTAAGGGCTATGTGACTAAGAAGGAGAGTGATGGGGTGCTACGCCATGTGACCTGGCCTCCACAGTCACCAGACCTGAACCCAATCGAGATGGTTTGGGGTGAGCTGGACCGCAGAGTGAAGGCAAAAGGGCCAACAAGTGCTAAGCATCTCCGGGAACTCCTTCAAGACTGTTGGAAAACCATTTCCGGTGACTACCTCTTGAAGCTCATCAAGAGAATGCCAAGAGTGTGCAAAGCAGTAATCAAAGCAAAAGGCGGCGACTGTGAAGAACCTAGAATATAAGACATATTTTCAGTTGTTTCACACTTTTTTGTTAAGTATTTCAGTCCACATGTGGTAATTCATAGTTTTGATGCCTTCAATGTGAATCTACAATTTTCATATGCATGAAGATAAAGAAAACTTTTTGAATGAGAAGGTGTGTCCAAACTTTTGGTCTGTACTGTACATGTACGTCAAATGTCATGAAGGAGTTCAATTGATCACTCACAATACTACTCTGAAAAGAACACATTTTTATTCCCAAAAGATCTCCAGGTACAGTACATACACTCTTTTTGTGTATCCTGCAATCTGGCAGAAAGTTCAACTGAGTTCACTGAGCAGCAGTTCTATGTGAACTTGACTGCAGGATTGCCGGACTGCTGTGCCGCTGTGTCCCACAATTCGACATTCCAGCAGTCAGGTTTCCAGACTTCATACAGGGAGCTCCCCGCTGCCTTCAGTGAACTCTGTTAAACCCCCTGCCGGATTGCCGGACTTCTGTAACACCGTATACCACAATCCAACAGTCCCACAATCCGGCAGCGGGTTCAACTGAGTTCATTGAGGGCAGAGGCGGGCGTCCATTGTGAACTTCGGTTACCTTACTGCTGGATTGTTGGATTGTGAGACACAACCACAGGTCAGGTCACCTGAGTTCACATGCTCCCCCACTGTTCCCATAGAGCTCAGTTGAATTCGCTGCCGGATTGCTGGACTGTTGTGCCGCTGTATCCTGCAATCTGACAGTCCAGGAATATGGCAGCTGGTTGAAATGGAGTTCACTGAGGGCAGCGTGGATCCCCCAGTGTGAACTCCGGTGACCTGACTGCTGGATTGTTGGATTACGAGACACGGCCGCAGGTCAAGTCATCGGAGTTCACATGCTCTCCCGCTGTCCTCAAGGAGCTCAGTTGAACCTCCTTATCCTGCAGTCCGATGGTCCATCAATCCAGCAGGAGGTTCAACTGAGTTCACTGAGGTCAGCGTGGAGCCCCCAGTGTGAACTTCAGTTACCTGACTGTCGGATTGCGGGACTCGGCCACAGGTCAAGTCACCGGAGTTCACACGCTCCCCTGCTGTCCTTAGAGAGCTCAGTTGAACCTGCTGCTGGATTGCCAGACAGCTGTGCCGCCGTGTCCTGCAGTCTGACAGTCCGGTAATCTGACAGCGGGTTCAACTGAGCTGACAGCAGGGAGCCCCCAGTGTGAACTTTAGTTACTAGGGATGATCGAATATCTCAAATATTCGGCTTTGCAAATATTTTCCGAATAGGTCGCCGATATGCGAATATTTGATGTGCAATGTAAGTCTATGGGAAGCCCGAATAGTTCCGAATAGTTCCGAAAAGTTGTTATTCGGGTTTTCCGACTTTTTTTAGACTTACATTGCGCATCGAATATTCGCGAATAGTTGAATAGCGGCAACCTATTTGGAAAATATCGCGAAGCCGAATATTTGAGGTATTCGATCATCCCTATTAGTTACCTGACTGCCGGATGGTCGGATTGCGGGAAACGGCTGCACACCAGTCCGGCAGTTCGGAATCATGTTTGACTTGAGTTCACTGAGAGCAGTGGGGGGAACTCCGGAGACATGACTGCCGGATTGCCAGACTGCGAGACATATCGGCACAGTAGCCAATACTAGACATGGTTGTGATGGAGCCGGATGAGCCCATACCTCAAAAGCTTCCTAATTGGCTGCTCTGCAACATTTCAATAAGCTTTACTCGCAGGAACCAGACGTGCAGGTAAACGTCTGCGCTCGCGTCAGTGACCCGGACACGCGGTGTTCGGTACGAACCCAGAACTGTAACAGTTTGGGTTTGCTCATCCCAATTTGCAACATTTCTATTTAGGGAAATTGGAAATTTGAATCAGAAAATTGATGCTCGAACCCTAACATCTAAATATAATGAATAAATAAAAAAAAAATCCAAAAATTGGACTCTTCCTTTTAAGGAAAAAAAATGGTTAATTTTTTTACTTACATCCAATGGTTAAACAACTTGGCATTAAATAAGCTGTTTATAGACTCAGACGTGAAGGACGTCTCCATCCACGAAGACTTTTAATTAATTCCTGACAACCAATGCACAGAAAGCCAAATTGACATTAATATAGATTAGCGCTCGACATGCAGGTCGGCTTCACCGGTGACCCGTGTCCTTATTCAGCAATCACTTATGTATTCCTAAATGAGATCAATCCTTGCGGGGTCATTGACCTCCCGGAGGTCTCCTCGGGGCACATAGCACTACATTGCCCGGGTTTATTTGACCTCTATTAGCTGCTGTAGAGACAAAGCCAAGAAAAGGCAAAATGTTGTAAGAAAGCTGCGAGGACGGCGATGTGTTATGTCTTCTAATCAATGCTGGACCGAGCACGTGCGTGTGCTGTACAGTAGTATCACCTCTTGACAATGCAACACTATGGCTGTACAAAGGGATTAAAGGGGCTGTCCTGATTTAGGGAACACTGAATCTGACAAAATTCGAATTTAGTAAATTTGCTTGAAATTGAATTTGTAACGAATTTTTTAATTGCGAATAGACTGTGCATTACTATTCCCAGAGGTCTGTCCGGACCCTAAAACGTAATAAATGTAGGGTATTTCCCCTTTACAGAAAATCTTCAATCTCTGTTGTTAACCATTAGATGCCGAATCCCATGAGCCCCCCGCAACAAGATTGCGGGGAGCAGATAGTTTACCAAGGAAGCCGGGGAACAGCTGTTGTCACGCCAGTTATGAGGGAGTACCAAGCGAACGGCGAAAGGGAAGGGAAATCCTGTGTCTAGGGAAGGGGGAGATGGTGAAACTCAGACCAAACCTACCGCTAATCCCTCGCCACCCTAGATAGGTTCCACACTTATGTGCTGAACCGGATATCTGACCCCAAGATGACCCTAGCACTGAGCCCTAAATAGAGAATGGATGGGATGATCTCTTTAATAACTCCACTAAACACTAGAGAAGACACAAGGAGGACACACAGGGGGAAAGCACATGAATAACTTATAACCTGATGCTTCAGGAAGAATTTCAACAGAGAGCAGCAACAATCCTATAGATGAGTGCAAGCCACCTGCTTGCATTTAGAGCTTTGTGAAGGAGCTGAATATCACCAACACACGTCCAAGGAAAATGAGAGTATTTAAACCCAAGGGGAAATACAGATGATAAGTAGCTGAAGGGAAGAGGAGCTCCACAGGGTCCTAAAGGGAAAAGGATAAAAACCGAGCTGAGGAGATACCTAGTACACTAAATACTAACAGCAGTAATTATGGAAGGTTAGGGAGCACTTTGCGCAGTCAAACGCTGACCTTCCATTGCCGGGCACAACAGGACTGTCTGTCACCCATGACACACGCATTACATATGTAGGCCCCCAAAATTGGTATCTTTGTCCTCCTGTGAAGTTCAGTTAGAGGCTAGGCTTCATATGAAATCCACAATTACACTATATACCACAATACAGTGTTATAGCAATATCCAGAAAAGGTATTGAATGATCCGAGGGTCATGTCCCCTAAGGGGGGGCTAAAATATCAAGGAAAAATGGGGGAAAAAATAGTTAAAAAAGACGATGGAATTCAGGAAATCACAGGATGAAGATGTTACAGAAATCCCCGTACTTACAGCTCAGCTGCTATTAATGAGCTTATTAATCGTCTTCTGGTTAATGTTGAGGGGTAAATAAAAGATTAAATCACCCCCTTTTCCCACTTTCAAAAATGAAGATGTTAAAAAAATGCAAAAAGAAATCCTTTCCTGCCCAATTTTAGGTTTGGTGTAAAATTCCGTCCTATTTGCCTTTTTTGTATTTTTTGTGTTGTTCCAAAACACACAAAGAAAATAAACTTAATAACAAAAAGAGTGATTGTAATAATTTTCTGTTACAAATACTTATTTTTCTGGAACAATTTCAAGGGCGCCAACACTTTAGGGCATTATCCAAAATAAGGTCCGGCTCAACAAAATATAAATAGGTGCTCTGGAGACAATGTCAGTAGACATAAAGGATAACTCCAGCACTCAAGAGATATCAAAGGGTCAAAAAGAATTTAGAACTTTTTATTTTTTGATCTGTTGCAGAAATGGTGCACCTTAACCCATGTAAAACGATGTTTCGCCTTCTAGGAAGCCTTCATCAGGGTTTTGCGTATAAAGCATTGAGGGTTTTGGGGGAAGCAATCTGCAATGTCAGATGGTGCTCAGGACATCTGTAGAATGGGTAAGGTGCCCAAGAATGCAGAGACAAATCATATGCCAGGCTAGAAGGGGAAGGATGTGTGTGGATGTGGCTTCAGCAGTTGCAGTAACCTCAGCCTATGGTTTGCTAACTGAGCCTTGTAGTTCTCCACTACTTGAGGGTCGGTACCCTTTGCGACCAAGTCCCTCCACACTGGGATACCGGCTGTGGATATGAGCCCATGGATAGATGGCACACTTCCCATGGTTCTAAGACTCCTTCTCTCCTGATCCTGGGATGAGCTTTTCCAGCTCCAGACCCCAGGACCTCTGTTCTCCATCTCCTCCTCCTGCCTGACTAACCTTCTATAGTCTGCTCCCACTAACTAAACCCCACATTCAGACTGGCTTTGGGTCTGTGCGTTTCCTGTTATGACTCAGGGACCGAGGAGGATCAAAAAATGCGGAAACCCAAAAAGTAACCAGAGTGGCTGGAACCTTAACGGACTTCAGACCTAATCCTGACACACAACTAGAAGTAGCAGTGGGACGAGCCTACGATGACCTAGTCGTCTCGACACAGCCGGAGAACTAAATATTCTTATAAATAGAAATATAAGAAAAGCTAATCTTCCTCGGAGCAATCCCCAAAGATATAGATAGCCCCCCACATGTAAAGACTATGGTGATATAGGAAAACACAATACAAAGGTAGAAAACAGATTCAGCAAAGATGAGGCCCAAACTCTCTTTATAGGAAAGGAAAGGAAAGAGCACTGTCTGGAGCCATAAAAACCCTAAAAAATCTCAGCACGTCTGACATGGAAAAACCCTGAGACCACACGGCCTCTCCCCCACTATATCAGTACTCTGATGTTACTGGGATTCAAAAGCACTAATATAGATGAGGGACTGAATTTAATACCAAGCATGACAAAACACAATACATTGCAGAATCATGGAGCTAAGTATACAGACAGCAGGGAATGATCCAATTCCACCACGAACTCCACACAGGCAAAATAGGAATCAAGCAATAGTATCAAAACAGAAAAAAACAACAAGAAAGTGGAAACAATAAGCAGAGGTACAAAGACCAACTTATCTTAAGAGGAGTTCTGGTAGAGAGCAGGGCTGGTTTCAGAATGTCCTTAACACACAGGAAATCAATTGCACACCGGCAAGTAACAGGAGAAAACTACTAAGTTATATAGTCTCAATCTGAAAGGCCTGATTGCCAGTCCTCCACAGGTGTGTGTCTCTCATTCCACAAGTCAACTGCACCGCCAGCACTGACCACAAGAGGGAGCGCCAAACTGGAAAATGTATTCACAACAGTTTCCTAAGGTGACAGCTTAGTTTGAAACTTGCCCTAACCACGGCCTAATAGAGTGTCGCTAAATTAAGAATTAGTGATGAGCGAGTACTAAAAAGCTCGGGTGCTCGAGGCTCGGGCCGAGCATCCCAAGATACTCGTGTACTCGGCCCGAGCACCGAGCCCAATGTTATCCTATGGGAGACCCGAGTATTTTTATGAAATGACCCCCGGCAGCATGTAGAAACCCTAAAAATGTCACAAAAGTCTCAGAAGAGTGCTCAAATGACATGGCAACAGCATGGGGAAGACCCCTTGAAGCATTTATCACTCAAAAGTCACAGCTGTGAACAATTTTGTCCGCGTTTTACGCCATTTTTACGGACTCACCAGAAAACCTTCCAAAATGACACCAAAATGAATTTTCATGGCGGAAATGTTAAGGGCACATACCCAATAGTGAGATAGAGCTGGTGTATGTTACTTGTTGAGATTAATACATGAAAGATTTTACGTAAAACATTGTGTGGCACTCCGATGTCCCTGAGAAGAGACGTACATGAAGGCCTCTTGAGTCTAATGTGCCCATTTTGAGGAAGTGAGTCTTTGTAGTATTTTCCTTTGCCAGGGCAGTCCAAAATTGTGAGGTTCACCAATGCCCCCGCATACAGACGTGCATGATGGCCTGTAAACCTGAAGTGCCCATTGTAAGGAAGTGGGTCTATTGTAGTATAGCCCTTTGGCAGGACAGCCAAAAATTGGGAGGCTCCACATTGCCCCTGCATACAGACGTGCATGAGGGCCTGTAAACCTGAAGTGCCCATTGTAAGGAAGTGGGTCTATTGTAGTATAGCCCTTTGGCAGGGCAGCCAAAAATTGGGAGGCTCCACATTGTCCCTGGATAGAGACGTGCATGAGGGCCTGTAAACCTGAAGTGCCCATTGTAAGGAAGTGGGTCTATTGTAGTATAGCCCTTTGGCAGGGCAGCCAAAAATTGGGAGGCTCCACGTTGTCCCTGGATAGAGACGTGCATGAGGGCCTGTAAACCTGAAGTGCCCATTCTAAGGAAGTGGGTCTATTGTAGTATAGCCCTTTGCCAGGGCAGCCACAAATTGGGAGGCTCCACATTGTCCCTGGATAGAGACGTGCATGAGGGCCTTTAAACCTGAAGTGCCCATTGTAAGGAAGTGGGTCTATTGTAGTATAGCCCTTTGGCAGGGCAGCCAAAAATTGGGAGGCTCCACGTTGTCCCTGGATAGAGACGTGCATGAGGGCCTGTAAACCTGAAGTGCCCATTGTAAGGAAGTGGGTGTATTGTAGTATAGCCCTTTGGCAGGGCAGCCAAAAATTGGGAGGCTCCACGTTGTCCCTGGATAGAGACGTGCATGAGGGCCTGTAAACCTGAAGTGCCCATTGTAAGGAAGTGGGTCTATTGTAGTATAGCCCTTTGGCAGGGCAGCCAAAAATTGGGAGGCTCCACGTTGTCCCTGGATAGAGACGTGCATGAGGGCCTGTAAACCTGAAGTGCCCATTGGAAGGAAGTGGGTCTATTGTAGTATAGCCCTTAGGCAGGGCAGCCAAAAATTGGGAGGCTCCACGTTGTCCCTGGATAGAGACGTGCATGAGGGCCTGTAAACCTGAAGT
Source organism: Anomaloglossus baeobatrachus (assembly GCF_048569485.1). Classification (NCBI taxonomy): domain Eukaryota; kingdom Metazoa; phylum Chordata; class Amphibia; order Anura; family Aromobatidae; genus Anomaloglossus; species Anomaloglossus baeobatrachus. The sequence continues at coordinate 13,973,865 of NC_134355.1, read as the reverse complement.
GCCCATTGTAAGGAAGTGGGGTCTATTGTAGTATAGCCCTTTGGCAGGACAGCCAAAAATTGGGATGCTCCACATTGTCCCTGGATAGAGACCTGTTAGGTTCTTAGTGCGTCCGTGCTTGCATTTAAAAACTGCACGTGTGTGCCTGTTGGTGGCAGCGTTCAGGTGCACTTGTGTGCGTTTTGCACAAACTTGGATATAACGCACAAGTCTAGTGAATACACATCAGCACAGCATTGCAAAATGCGCAAGGGCGTTGGCAAGGAACAAGGAAGTGGACGTGATGGTGGTGCAGGCAGAGACCGAAGTCGTGTGCAAGCTCTAATTTCGCCACAACAAAGGGCCACATCTAGTCGCTCGCACGTCCTGTCCCAAATTCTTGGGGACCGCAGCAGTACACCGCTCTTGAACCAAGACCAGTGTCAACAGGTTGTTAGTTGGATAGCGGATAATGCTTCCAGTCAGATTGGCACCACCACAAACACTCTGTCTTCCACACGGTCAAGTGTCAGTAGCCGTGATACTGCACCGCACATTTCAGAACCTGATCCTCCTTCCTACCACCAGGCCGAGTACACGTCCACGGACATTACTGATCCCACACTTGGACACTCGGAAGAGCTGTTCGTTCACGTTTCCATTCACACATTCTGGCCTCTCGCCAGCTCCTGTTGAAGTGGGTCATGACGAGATCGTCTGTACAGATGCCCAAATATTTGAGCAGCCACGTTCTCACGAAGTTGGCAACGTGTCTCAACAAGTGGTGGACGATGATGAGACACAATTGTCAGGAAGTCAGGAGGAGGAGCAGGGTGCGGAAGAGGAAGACGACGTGGTGGATGATCCAGTAACTGACCCAACCTGGCAGGAGGATATGCAGAGCGAGGACAGCAGTGCACAGGGGGAGGGAGGCGTAGCATCCCAACAGGCAGTAAGAAGCAGGGTGGTGGCTCCAGGCAGAAGTCAGGCAACCGTTCCCCGGAACAACACGACACAAGGTGCCTGTACAAATGTTAGGTCTTCCCGAGTCTGGCAGTTTTTTAAGTTGGCTCCAGATGATTCTAAAAAGGCCATTTGCAACACCTGCCGTGCCAGCATCAGCAGGGGTACCAAAACTAGCAGCCTGACTACCACCAGCATGATCAGGCACATGTCAGCCAAGCACCCGACTTTGTGGGAAGTACAACAGAGTCGAGGAGCAGTGCTTGCTGATGTCACTACTACGTCTTCGCTTGTTGTGCATGCGAGCCAATCCCCTGTCCATGCTGCCTGCGAACAAGCCTCCTCCGGTCCTGCACCTGCAGTTGCCTACGCAGAAAGAACACCATCATCAAGCACGTCCTTGTCCCAGCGCAGCGTTCAGTTATCCATTCAGCAAACCTTTGAACGCAGGCGCAAATACACTGCCAACGCCCCACATGCCACACTTCTAAATGCTAACATTTTGCGACTGCTTGCTCTGGAAATGTTGCCTTTTAGGCTGGTTGAGACAGAAGCATTCCGCGACCTGATGGCGGCAGCTGTCCCACGTTACTCGGTCCCCAGCCGCCACTATTTCTCCCGGTATGCCGTCCCCGCATTGCATAACTACGTGTCACAAAACATCACACGTGCCCTGAACAACGCTGTTTCAGCCAAAGTCCACCTAACCACAGACACGTGGACAAGTGCTTGTGGGCAAGGCCGCTACATCTCGTTGACGGCACACTGGGTTAATATTGTGGAAGCTGGGACCCAGTCTGAGCGAGGGACGGAACACGTCCTTCCCACACCAAGTTTTGCAGGCCCTACCTCAGTCAGTGTTTCACCCACACTCTACAGCTCCGGAATGTCATGCTCTTCAGCCTCCTCCTCCTGCGCATCCTCATCCACTTTACCCTCCACACCAGTCCCAAGCTGGAAGTGTCGTGGGCGGAGGATGGGACGCTGCGCTCTCCCACTGCTCGGGTCCGGCTGCCGCTGCTCTATGGCTGCTGCTGCTCGGTGGCTCGAGCGATGGCCGGATCCCGGGGACTCGAGCGGCGCTCCTCGCCCGTGAGTGAAAAGGGGTGGTTTGGGTTTTGGGGATATTGTCCGTGACGCCACCCACGGTTGTGGTGATTGTGTGGACACCACCGCTGCTCTGGACGGGGATCCCGGGAGCGGTGACAGGGAGCAGCTTTGTTGTTATTTCTCCCCTCCGTGGGTAGGGGGGTTGGTTGTCCCGGGGCCCAGTGATGGGGTAGAGATGGATGACAGGCGGGTTGCGGGGCCTGATGAGGTGCAGGGGCAGCGCTGTGCCGCACGGCACGGAGGTACTCACTCAGCCCAATGATGATGACACAGTTCACGGTAAAACAAGCGGCTGGATGGACGGGTCCCTCGGACGGCTGCGGTTGTTCCTCCCTGCAGGTTAGTGATAACTGTCTCTCCCTGCACCTAAGTTCAGTGTTGGTAGCGATGGGTTCCCACCGGTAACCCGCTCCCCGACCTGGATATCGGCCGGAGGAGCCCCTTTTGCCCGCAGGTGCTGGCCCTGGGAGACGGTTGCCGTTGGCGGTGGCGGTGTCTCCCCTTCACGGTTGGACGGTTGCCTTCTATCGGGACTTTGCTGTTTGGAAACCCGGAGGTCCCCTTCACTAACGGATTTGGCAAATTCACGACGACTCCAAGCCTTGCCGGGATCCGAAAGGCCCCTGCCAATGGTGCTGGCTTCTCTTTGTATACCGGTCCGGTACCGCCGGGTCACCACCCGTCCACGGTCCTTACGGCAGACTCCAATCGGCCTCCACTGCAGACGGTCACCACCGCCTGCCAACCTTGCTGTCCTGTCCGGGCCACACACCCGGACCAACTTCAGGCTCTTTGCTGTCACTTTTCTCCTCTCTACTACTTTCCTCCTTCAACTTCCTTAGCTTAACTCACACTGCCTGTGTTTTCCCTCCTCCAGGACTGTGAACTCCTTGGTGGGTGGAGACCAACCGCCTGGCTCCACCCCCTGGTGTGGACAACAGCCCCTGGGGAAGGCAACAAGGATTTTGTGTTTTGACTATGATGTGCCTGCAGGGAGTGTGGGGTGTGTAAGTGTTGTGCTCTGTGGCCCCTGGCTTGTCCAGGGCGACACAGAAGCACTGCAACACTGCCTCGGCGAAGCGGCAACAGGCTGTTCTGAAGCTAATCTGCATAGGTGACAAACCCCACAATGCAGAAGAGGTGTGGACAGCTCTGAAACAACATGCAGATCACTGGCTCACACCTCTGAACCTAAAGCCAGGAAAGGTCGTGTGGGACAATGGCCGGAACCTGGTGGCGGCTTTGAGGCGAGGCCAGCTGACACATGTTCCATGCGTGGCCCATGTGCTCAACCTCGTGGTTCAGCGGTTTCTAAAGTCATACCCAGAGCTGTCTGATCTGCTGGTAAAAGTTTGCCGCCTGTCTGCACATTTTCGAAAGTCACCTACTGCTTCAGCCGGCCTTGCTGGCTTTCAGCGCCATTTGCATCTTCCGGCTCACAGACTGGTGTGTGATGTCCCCACGCGTTGGAATTCAACTTTGCACAAGTTGGTCAGGCTATGTGAGCAGAAGAGGGCAGTTGTTGAGTACCTGCATCACGTAAGCCGTCGGGAAATGGGTCAAACTCCACACATAACACCTGAACAGTGGAGATGGATGTCCAACCTATGTACCATCCGCCAAAACTTTGAGGACTCCACCAAGATGGTGAGCGGCAATGACGACATTATTAGCATCACCATACCGCTTCTCTGCCTTCTAAAATGGTCCCTGCTCAAAAACAAACATGATGCATTGCAGGCGGAGCGCGATGAGTTGGAGCAAGGAACAGTAGTGGGTGTGGGTGATAACACACAGCCCAGCCTCGTCTCATCACAACGTGCAGTGGAGGACTATGACGAGGAGGAGGATGAAGACATGGAGCAACTCTCCGGCCAAATTGAGGATATGACATGCACACCAGTCATATCCTCGGTTCAGCGTGGCTGGCCGGAGGACAGGGTAGATGAGGAGGAGGAGGAGGAGGAGGACAGCATTTTCAGTCATCGTGTTGGTCAGGATACTGAAGTGATGGCTGTTCAGAGTCTGGCGCACATGGCTGACTTTATGGTAAGCTGCCTGTCTCGTGACCCTCGCGTTAAGAACATCTTGGCTGACAATCATTACTGGTTGGTAACACTGTTAGACCCACGCTACAAGGAGAACTTTATGTCTCTTATTCCCGAGGCGGAGAGGTCATGCAAAATGCAGCAGTTCCGGAAGGCCATAGTCACGGAAGTAGGCAAAGCATTCCCCTCACAAAACGCTAGCGGCATAGGTCAGGAATCAGTGGACAACCAAGGCGTACAGCCGAGAGGGGCACAAGTCTAATCCGCCAGAGGTAGGGGAACAGTCTTTAAGATGTGGGACAGTTTTCTCAGCCCCTCACATACCACAGCCCCTGAGGTGCGGGTTAGTGCCACAAGAAATCCTAAGTCTGCCCAGATGCTCAAGGAGTACCTTGCAGATCAAACAATTGTACTCCGACATTCCTCTGTGCCTTACAATTATTGGGTATCCAAGCTGGACACGTGGCATGAATTGGCTCTCTACGCCTTGGAAGTCCTGGCATGCCCTGCTGCTAGCGTTTTGTCAGAGCGTGTTTTTAGTGCCGCAGGTGGAATCATTACAGATAAACGCACCCGCCTGTCAACTGTAAATGCTGACAGGCTGACTCTGATCAAGATGAACAAGGGTTGGATTGGGCCAGACTTCACCACACCACCAGCAAATGAGAGCGGAATTTAAAGTTTGTAACGGGAATTTGCCATGTACCTCCACTCGACCATGGTAACACACTTCTGGACTTTGGCTAATCGCTGGACTGCTCCTCCTTCTCCTCATGCGCCACCATGATGACCGTTACAATAGTTAGGCCGTTGTTTCAGGTATACCCCCAGTGGTAAATTTTTTCGCCCATTCTTTCAGAATGGGCATTACAACGACAGGAGACCCGCTCCTTTGCAATGGGAACAATGTTTTGAGGCCCTCATGCACATCTCTATCCAGGGACAATGTGGAGCCTCCCAATTTTTGGCTGCCCTGCCTAAGGGCTATACTACAATAGACCCACTTCCTTATAATGGGCACTTCAGGTTTACAGGCCATCATGCACGTCTCTATCCAGGGACAATATGGAGCCTGACGCTGCCACCGACTGCCACACACGTGCTGTTTTTAAATGCAAGCACGGACGCACTAAGAACCTAACAGCTTTTTAGGAGCGACAATTACTGAGAAGTCTGACACTATCAGCCACTGCTGACTGACGTGTATTATACACTAGACTTGTGCGTTATATATTAGTTTGTGAAAAACACACACAAGTGCACCTGTACGCTGCCACCGACAGGCACACACGTGCGGTTTTTAAATGCAAGCACGGACGCAATAAGAACCTAACAGGTTTTTAGGAGCGACAATTGCTGAGAAGTCTGACACTATCAGGACTGTTTTAGACTGTGTACACCAGCCCCAGATATGATGAAGGCTGGTATACGGTCACCACTAGGAATGGCTATATATACCCTGCCTGCCTGCCTGCCTGTATACTGCTACAATAGTCCTGACAAGGACTCTTTTGGTCACTAGCCTGTATTCCAACCTGGCTATACCCTGCCTGTATACAGCAACAATAGTCCTGAGAAGGACTGTGCTACTGTACTCCGACCTGGCTATACCCTGCCTGCCTGTATACAACTACAATAGTCCTGAGAAGGACTCTGCTACTGTACTCCGACCTGGCTATACCCTGCCTGCCTGTATACAACTACAATAGTCCTGAGAAGGACTTTTGGTCACACTGTTTGCAGCCCTGCTACAGAAATAACTATAAAGGGCCGCAAAGCTTTCCCTGAATCAGCGACACTCTCCCTGCACTGACTGTCTGGATAGCTGTGTGCAGAGCACAGCGCGCCCGCCGGTATAAAGGCTCGGTCACGCTGTGCAGGCCGGCCAATCACTGCAATTCCACAACTAACAGGGCTGTGGCATTGCAGTGGTCTGCCAGCCAATCCCTGCATGAGGGCTGGCTCTCAAAAGAGCGCCAACATGCAGGGATGAAGCCCACGAGTACAGCACGAGTATCGCGAGATTACTCGGTCCCCGCCGAGTAGCCCGAGTACAGTGATACTCGTGCGAGTACCGAGTAGTGACAAGCATACTCGCTCATCACTATTAAGAATGTATCTTTGTATGTGTGCAAAGACTTGTGACCTTGTCACCTCTGGCTGAAGTGCAGTACCTCTGTGGTGACTGGAGCCTCAGGGGCGGGCCACATAATGTCATGATGTTGTGTGCGGCCTGGTGAGTGCCGGAGGCTCCGAAGAGAAATGTGAAGAAAAAAATCTAACATGAATGGAGCCAGCAGCACGGAGGGACAGGTGGGGGGAAGGTGAGTAGCATTTTTGTTTTAACCTACTTCCTGGCCTTAAAATGAATGCAACAAAATAATGACGGTGGCCACTGGAATATTGGATTTGCAGGATTTTAGTGCATCTAAAAATCTTTGTTCCATTGAAATACATTTGCTCATCTCTATCCAGGATGTATATTGATGACCTATCCTTTACAGTGGGTCAATATTCCCAAATCAGTGGGGTCTGACTCAGAGCATCCCATCCATGTTACCAGCTTTTGATCTATCCTATCAATAATTTATTCATAGACAACCCTTTAGGTTAATGATGTCGCCTCCATTTATCAGTGACGCCTTAGGCACAGGCCTATGTAGCCTCAATCTCTGCACTCCCTTAGATATCACAGCTTTATTATGTGATTTGGGCAGATATCCCTGTGATTTCACTCATAATCTGTCATTTTCTCATGGCACAAAGTGAGATAATCACAGTGTACAGTGGGTAAGGAAAGTATTCAGACACTTTTAAATTTTTCACTTTATTTGATTGCAGACATTTGGTAAATTCAAAAAAGTTCCTTTTTTCTCATTAATGTACACTCTGCACCCCATCCTCCATCTTCACAGAAAAAAAAACAGAAATGTAGAAATTTTTGCAAATGTATGAAATATCACATGGTCATAAGTATTCCCTTTGCTCAGTATTGAGTAGAAGCCCCCTCCCTCTTGAGCTAGTACAGCCATGAGTCTTCTTGGGGTCCTGGATTTGGGGATCCTCGGCCATTCTTCCTTGCAGATCCTCTCCAGTTCCGTCAGGTTGGATGGTGAACGTTGGTGGACGCCATTTTCAGGTCTCTCCAGAGATGCTCAGTTGGGTTTAGGTCAGGTCTATGGCTGGGCCGATAAAGAATGGTCACAGAGTTGTTCTGAAGCCACTCCTTTGTTATTTTAGCTGTGTGCTTAGGGTCATTGTCTTGTTGGAAGGTGAACCTTCGGCCAAGTCTGAGGTCCAGAGTGCTCTGGATGAGATGTTTTCTTCAAGGATATCTCTGTACTTGGCCGCATTCATCTTTCCTTCAATTGCACCCAGTCATCGTCTCCCTGCCCCCATAGCATGATGCTGCCACCACCATGCTTCACTGTGGGGATTGTATTGGGCCGGTGGTGAGCAGTGCCTGGTTTTCTCCACACATACTGCTTAGAATTATGATCAAAAAGTTCTATCTTTGTCTCATCAGACCAGAGAATCTAATTTCTCGTAGTCTGGGAGTCCTCCATGTGTTTTTTTTGCAAACTCTATGCGGACTTTCATATGTCTTGCACTGAGGAGAGGCTTCAGTCGGGCCACTCTGCCATAAAGGCCCGACTGGTGGAGGGCTGCAGTGATAGGTGACTTTGTGGAACTTTCTCCCATCTCCCTACTGCATCTCTGGAGCTCAGCCACAGTGATCTTGGGGTTCTCCTTTACCTCTCTCACCAAGACTCTTCTCCCACGATTGCTCAGTTTGGCTGGACGGCCAGGTCTAGGAAGAGTTCTGGTGGTGCCAAACTTCTTCCATTTAAGAATTATGGAGGCCACAGTGCTCTTAGGAACCTTGAGTACTGCAGAAATTCTTTTGTAACCTTGGCCAGATCTGTGCCTTGCCACAATTCTGTCTCTGAGCTCCTTGGCAAGTTTCTTTGACCTCATGATTCTCATTTGGTGTGACATGCAGTGTAAGCTGTGAGGTCTTATACAGACAGGTGTGCGCCTTTCCAAATCACGTCCTATCAGTTTAATTTCACACAGCTGGACTCCAATGAAGGAGGAGAACCATCTCAAGGAGGATCACAAGGAAATGGACAGCATGGGACTTACATATGAGGGTCAGAGCAAAGGGGCTGAATACTTGTGACCATGTGATATAATGAGCAAAGGGGCTGAATACTTATCACCATGTGATATACTGAGCAAAGGGTCTGAATACTTATGACCATGTGATATTTCAGTTTTTCTTGTTTAATAAATTTGCAAAAATTTCTACATTTCTGGGGGGGTTTTCTGTCAAGATGGGGGATGGGAGGCAGAGTGTACATTAATGGGAAAAAAGTGAACTTTTTTGAATTTACCAAATGGCTGCAATGAAATAAAGAATGAAAAATGTAAAGGGGTCTGAATACTTTCCGTACCAACTGTAATATTTATCTACCTAAGAAAGAAATAGAGGCCTCTTGGACTGAAAAAATAATGATATTTTGTCTATTTATTTAATTTCTAGTTTTTCTCATTTAATAGCTGGGAATTTTCTGGGTGTAATTATTTCTAAAGAGGCGTGGGATGTGATCGGAGCCTCGGACGGTGAGTATTCGTTGATTAAAGTCCAGCAATGGCCGAAGAGCAGAGCACCGCTGCTGTACGATATGACCCAAGTGCTCCATTCTATAAATGGCCACATGACACGGGACGGCCATCGTCATTAATTATACGGTGGCTCCAGAATCTAACTTACAAATTAAAGACTTTATGGAATGGAAAAGACCAGACACGGCTCAGAGGATTATTTTAATTTGCTTTGGAAATGAAGGGAACGCTCCGGATAGCACTGGTTCTCTGCGTATCACCAAGAATCACCCCCTGTGTTATCCAGATACTCTCCAAGTGTATCAGCCAATGTATCAGCCAGTGCATTAGATACAGGGTAATCGAGAAAATAATCTAATATATCAGACACCGTATGTAGTATGTATCTATAACCTATATGTAGTTAGTGTATCTGTCGTGATTCCTCTATACAGATCTTGCCTTTGGAGATGCTTTGCTGCACTGTCCTGTGTTACTAAACTAACAGTTTGATTAACAGAGCAGAGTTCTGGGAGTTGCTGATTACTCTGGTGTTCCTCTTTCCTGGTAATTGCTCAGACTTCTTACTGAGCATGCTCGCCCAGGACATAGCCAGTTGTATTCTTTGGTTCTGCAGTTGTGCTGTTGGTTTGTGTCTCTGCTAGCGTTCTGATCTTTGTTCTCTGACCCTGGACTGTTATTTGACTTATCTCTGCCCGCTCCCTGTTCCTGTAGTGACCTCCTGCCTGTTTGACCCCAGACTGTTACCTGACCACATCTCTGCTTTCTCCCTGAACTTATTATTGTAATGCCTGCCTGGATCCACAGACTCATATGGGCTGTAATGGAGAGGCTAGAGGGAAGCCACTCACCAAGTAGGACCCCCAGAACCCTGAAACCCTTTAACCCCTATACAGGGATTTGGAATTACACAGGACCCTGGAGATCACTACCTGTGGAAGGCTGCAGTCCGATGAGAGTAGTAGTCAGGCAGGGTCAAACCAGGAATTGCGGAACAGGGACAGAATCGGCAGGCAGTTATGTAGTCAGCAAACGTAGCAGAGGTCAGATCCGGGTCGGGCAGCGAGGTACAGAAACAGTAGGCAGAAGGGTAGTCAAAAACACGCAGAAGTCAACACAGGAATCACCAACAGAATAGGATGTAACAGGAGCCAGGAAAATCAGAACAATATCTGGCAGTAATCATGTGACAGGAGGGGAAATAAGAAGGGTGTGGTGTCTTCCCATTGGCTGTAGCTGAACGCTGGCAACTTCAGCTGAAAGACACACGCCACCCACAGTCAGCCAGTGGTACTGCAGATCCCAAAATAACCCAGCCCAGTGGATGATCGGAGCCTGCACCCACCGGTGCCGCTGGCATCGACTCCTCTCCCATCACCAGCACCATCCACGGCAGGACACGGCGTTGCCTGGCGATCGGAGCAGAAGTCGCTGGAGCAGACTCCGGCGGTGACGTAACAGTTATAAGCTCTCCTGGACTTCTGACCCTCGGATATCAACCTGACTATGCCTATGTTTGCTCCTTGTGCTTATAAATGACCCTGGCTTTTCTGACTACGCTCCTGCCCACACTCACATAGTGTGGTATACTATTCATCACGGGTTTTTTTTTTATATTTTACTTCTTTTTGCATGGAAACATTTTATAAGAAAAATAAACTTTATTTATTTTGAATTTTGCATTTTTGGACATTTTTTACCTTTTTTTTAATTTTACTCTTAACTCTGTAACTTACATTGCTAATGACACCTGTGTCGGCTCCAAATGACTCATTAATGGCGATGGGTAAAAGTTACATTTCACTGGCAACAAAAATATGCATTGAGGGCTGAGGTTATGAAACGGCATGCAACGTTTTGTTTTTTTTTGTATTTTAAAGGGAACCTGTCACCAATTTTTTGCCCTATAAGCTGCGGCCACCAACACTGGGCTCTTATATACAGCATTCTAACATACTGTATATAAGAGCCCAGGCCGCTGTGAGAACATAAAAAACACTTTATAATACTTACCTAACGGTCGTGCGGTTGGCCATATGGACGTCTCCGTTGTCTAGTTACCGGCGCCGCCTCTTTTGGCCATCTTTGTTCTCCTTCTCTAGCCGCGGTGCATGACGGGTTCGACGTCATTCACACTCCTCGCCCTCCTGAGCAGGGCAGATCAAAGTATCGTAGTGCACCTGCGCAGGACCAGCAAGGGTGTATAATATAGCCGCGTCATGCACACAGGAGTCAGAAGGAGGATGAAGATGGCCGAAAGAGGCGGCGCCGGCACCGGACAACGGAGACGCCCATGTGGCCCACCGCATGACCGTTAGGTAAGTATTATAAAGTGTTTTATATGTTATACCCCGGGCCCAGGCTCTTATATACAGCATGTTAGAATACTGTATATAAGAGCCCGGAGGCGGTGGCCGCAGCTTATAGGCCAAAAAACTGGTGACAGGTTCCCTTTAAATCTAATATATTCAGCACTCCAGAAATTGGAGCACAAGTGATAATAAACATAGGTGGAATTCATAGTTGTTTGTTTTTTAGTCAGGATGGATTTACAGGTGTTGATTTGAAGCCAAAAGTGATTCTCACACAGTGGTAACATACAAGTTATTCCTCCTTTTGTTGATCCAAAAGCTGCATAAAATATTGCATGTGAGTGCAGCCTGAGAAATGTCACACTTAGGGTCTATTTATCATCTTTCCACATATTTAAAGGGCATCTGTCATCAGATTTTCACTGTCTCATTTGAGAGCAGCATCTTGTTGGCAAAGAGATCCTGAAGAGAACGATGTATCACTTAGATCACTGGCTGCAGCCATTCTGACACAATCAGAATTTTTAGATTTAGCAATGCAGCCGAGCTCAGAAAGCTAACCCCGCCCACACCAGGCTCTATATAGAGATTGTACATGGACAGTGAGGTGTCAATCAGAGGAGGAGACAGCCGAGCTGCCGCGCCTCTGACATTGTTGTTTGGGCAATGAGAAGTCCTCCTGCTTAAACAAACATAGCAACTAAACAACAGATCGGATCTTAACAAGACTGGCTTCCCTGAATTCTATGGTTAACCCTTGCAGCATACTGTCTTCAGTTTACATAGCAAAAACCTGCTGACAGATTCCCTTTAACATTTAAAAATCTTTCATTTTATGAATGCATTTAATTCTGGTCCATGTTACATGGACACTCAGCATACCCGTGGCTGTTAGAGGCAGATGATGGCAGAATAATTCAGCTGTTATCTGTGGGGAGAGATGTGGGCTCGGCGTGTGAGGCCACATCAAAGGAAGGGACATGACATATGAGGTAACGGTATGTCATATTTGGTGAAGGCCATGAGCTTGACTTCCTTTGGTGGTTGGTGCGAGTTCTTTGGTGTCTGGCCTGTCACACAGATGTGCAATGTTGAGGGGATGAATGACACTTACTGAGGGGGGCAAAGACCATCCTAATTAGGTTACAAATTAATCCAATACAGATTATTTCACAGTGGCCGGAATATTTCATATCTAAGTAATCCAATTGTCTTCATCTCACTATAAAAAAACAACACAAAATTACAATTAAAACAAAATATATTGATTAAAAGAAGATGTCAAATCCGAAAAAGGTAAAAAAAAGTTTCAGCACAAGAAGTAAAGTAAAGTTGTTAGTGGTCAAGTCTTCGGCGCTCCCCAGTCCAGGAGCCTCGCTTGGCATTCATGTCCCGTTCTTCGCTGCCGTTTTCACCATTTCCCCGTTGTCCACCTGTCACATTTCATGATATCATTTATGACTCTGCCGCTGACAGGATGGGATCATTTAAGTACAGGGAGAGCGACTTTATTGTACATGTTTTATTTTAAAGTGAATTTCTTTAGCAGCCGACACTTGGAGGCTTTGATTTATTCTTTAGCGAGCCTTTCTCCTGGACTGCAGTTTTGGAAATATGTGTGAAATTTCATTTACTTTAGTATCTTTTTTATTTCCAGAACTTTCTTTTGTAGTCCTCGGCTACTTAATTTATATTATCAAAACAACTGTTTCTAGATATGTCTCACTTTTTTAATCAGTATCTCTTATCATGAAATAACATGAAAAGTAATTACCCATTTATCCTAATTTCACACTGGCAGCTGTACAATCTCCATACACCACCATCGTCAGCAGAACGGGTGCTAATCAGTGATGGGCTAGAGCATGAGTCCCCAATTCCAGTCCTCAAGGGCCGCCAACAGTGCATGTTTTCAGGATTTCCTTAAGGCTACTTTACACACTGCGATATCGGTCCCGATATCGCTAGTGTGGGTACCCGCCCCCATCTGTTGCGCGACACGGGCATATCGCTGCCCGTGCCGCACAACATCGCCCAGAGCCGTCACACATACTTACCTGTCCGGCGACGTCGCTGTGACCGGCGAACCGCCTCCTTTCTAAGGGGGCGGTCCGTGCGGCGTCACAGCGACGTCACTGAAACGTCACTTATCCGCCGCCCAATAGCAGCGGAGGGGCGGAGATGAGCGGGACGTAACATCCCGCCCACCTCCTTCCTTCCGCATAGCGGCCCGGGAGGCAGGTAAGGGGAGCTTCCTCGTTCCTGCGGCATCACACGCAGCGATGTGTGCTGCCGCAGGAACGAGGAACAACTTCGTTACTGCTGCAGTAACGATTTTTAAGAATGGACCCCCATGTCGCCGATTAGCGATTTTGCACGTTTTTGCAACGATGCAAAATCGCTTATCGGTGTCACACGCAGCAACATCGCTAATGCGACCGGATGTGCGTCACAAATTCCGTGACCCCAACGACTCCGCATTAGCGATGTCGCAGCGTGTAAAGCCCGCTTTAGTATTGCACAGGTGATAATTTAATCACCTGCACAGTTGATGATTCCAACACCCATGCAATGCTAAGGAAATCCTGAAAACATGCACTGTTGGCGGCCCTCGAGGACTGGAGTTGGGGAACCCTGGGCTAGAGGGTTCGACACTGCTCAATACTCGATCGAGTATCCTGGTACTTGGATACCTGTCACACGGAGTTTTGCACAAACTTTGACTACTGTCATGGCGGCATTGGACTCTGTACAGATTGCAGATTCTGACACTCGGCCGATTGTTTCTCTGGTGTCTGGGATCAACACAGGCAGATTCGGGCGTCGACCTGCTGTGTGCTGATTCATAGGCAGGAGTTAAAGACGACCAACCACCAGGATTTTCCTATATAAAATAAAGCCAGAGAGAGTCTTGGACACCACACCTCACAGACCAACACAGAATTAACTATAGCTGGCATGGGTAGAAGAATTCAACCAGCATAAATAGGAGGGGAAAAAACACCAAAAACCTGAGCTGTAACAAATGTTCAATAAACATGCAACATTACAAGCATGTGAATTGCAGCCTCAAGACTAGAAAAAAAACAAGGAGAAAAATTGTAGGAAAAATACCCTGACCATAAATAAATAAATTGCAAGTGCTTAATAACAGGGTACTTAGTGTATACATTTTTGCAAAAAGGTAAGAAGTTGTCTCACCCCGTCACGGTGTACCCATCTGAGACAGTTTCTAACCAACTAAAGTTAAAAACATTATCAATACCTGACTTGTGTCATGTCAAAACTTCAATATGAATGGTAAAGTGGTCAGCTGTGTCCCAGATTAAATACACAGCAAACGTGAGAAGCAGGTAGTTGTTCAGCCTCAGTATCAGGAGGGCTGCGCCCCCAACTTGCAATAAAGCAAAATAACAGACGTGCGACGTGTCAACGAGCAACGATTTTTCACGTTTTTGTGATCGTTGATCGTCGCTCCTTGGTGTCACACCAAGCGATGACGCTAACGGCGCCGGATGTGCATCACTAACGACGTGACCCCGATGATATATCGTTAGCGATGTCGCAGCGTGTAAAGCACCCTTTGCTCTGAGGCAGTGGACTTCTGGTACAGGGGATAGCGTCATCTCATTTATTGTGATACATTGGGTAGGGGAGATGGAGGACAGATGATAAGTTCAAATTTGTCCACAATGAGTTTTAGGAAGTGAGAGGAAAGGAAGGAGGATATGGCCGATAGACACTGCGGGATTCTGGGCAGCAGAATGGTGACGTCTGGGCCAGAGAGCTAGATCGGAGGGTCATCAGCAGGAGGCACTGGAGGGCATCATAAGCTGACTAGAATATTCAGGTGCTTTTCCATATTTTATTGGACCATGTTCTTATTGGTCAGTTATTTTTGGTAAATGAGTGGGTGAAGTCTCGTGTAGAGTGACCTGAAAGATGCCTCCAGCTCTCAAGACTGTGACTGTGAAATGCAGCTCACACCTCTATTATTATTCCCACCATCGCATGTGAATGGAGCAAATCGTATCATTGTTTTATGCAAATGTGTTAATTAAACTTTCAAACAGAATAGGAAACTATTTGGAGAAACTTTATGCATGTTAAAGTCAATCCAGTCCCATGTTGAAGTCTTCAGGTCAATGATACCATCAGGGACGATCAGTTGTCACTTGCCCATCGGGGTGTTAGAGGGAAACTTTGAAGCAGAGATGTTACTTTGACTCTTGGTCTCAGTTGCTGATGAAGATTGACAGGAAGGTGAAAATCTGAAGACGCTGCAAGTGTCGCATGGAAATTGTTCTCGCAGAGCAAAGTTCAGTGATCACTTATTCATAAACCTCTGCAGAAGAAAACTATTGTTACATCCTAACGAGGACTCTAACTTCATGCTAAAACAGTTGCGATCCCCATGATGATACGTTCGGCAATGTTTTCTTGGAGCAAATCAACACCAAAATGTTCCTGAAAAAGAGCTTTACTCAAAAATAGTTAAAAAAAATATGGTTAGAAAAAAGGTGCTCGTCACTTGATAAAATCCAATCCCAACGAGGCACTGTCCAATCAAATGGCTGCAGAAAAAAATCTTTAGGAAAAAAAATCTTTCAAAACCTCTTCAAAATTTCATCAGCAAATTCTTGGGAAAAAGGAAAAAACTCTTCCAAAAAGGAACTTTTTCTGAACCACTATATGCTAGACTTATTTATCATTTTGAAATGTCTCCTCCCAAAAATGTGAACATTTTCTAATAGATGTATGGAGTGGCTGCAGGGGCGTAACGATCACGGTTGCAGGGATCACAATGGCGACCAGGCTTGGCGGTACAGGGGGACCGCAGACCTCAGCCCCAATTTCAGCTGGATGTTTGTCCGAGGGCTCATATCCAGCTGAAATGCATTGCAGCACAGAGACCTATTGAGTCCCTGCACTGCAATGTGCCGGCCGCCGATTAAGGATATGAATATTCACTGCTCCCCACTCCCATAATCCTGCTCACCACGTTCTGTTGAAGCCGCTGCTGAGAGGTGGGCGGGAATATGGGCACCGGGAACAGTGAATATTCATGTTAATAGCAGCACACGTGAGTCTACCCAGCAGCCAGCTTCCAGCAACAGCTGGGTGATCACGTGTGCCGCTATTAAAGAACATGGTTATTCACTGCTCCCCACACTCATAATCACAGGCATGTGGAGCAGCAAATATGCTGACGGTGGTATAAGTGGTCACACATAACAGTGACATCATGCCCTGCACCGCTTACATTGTGAGCTCAGTTGCCGGCATGACAGCATCGGAGAAGGACACCGGAGGAGTGGAGAGAAAGTGAGTATAATTGTTTAATTTTTTATTGTGTGCAGCGTGATGGTGGATCATATGTACCAGGATGCGGCCAGGATGGGGACATAAATATCAGGATGGTGGGGACATTAATAATAGGATGGGGCTATGATGGAGACATATATACAAGGGTGTGGTTATGATGGGGATATATATACCAGGATGGGGCTATGATAGGGACATATACCAGGATGGGGCCAGGATGTGAACATAGATATCAGGATGGGGCCATATATACCAGGATATAGCCATGATGTGTGTCACACACTAGGATGTGGCCATGATGGGGACATATATATCAGGATATGGCCATGATGGGGACATATATATACACCAGGATGGGGCCATATATACCATTATAGGCCTGTGATGGGGACATATATACCAGGATGGGGCCATGATGGGGCCATATATACCAGGATATAGCCATGATGTGTGGCATAAACTAGGATGGGGCCATGATGGGGACATATATATCAGGATAGGGCCATGATGGGGGACATATATACCAGGATGGGGCCATATATACTATTATAGGCCTGTGATGGGGACATACAGTATCTACTAGAATGGGGCCATGATGGGGACATATATACCAGGATGGGCCCATGATGGGGTTACATCACCCTAGTTTGGCAGCATTGCTGCCCTTACATACACAGATGAATGAAGACTCCATTACGAAAGGCCACAGCTCAGTGATCAAGAGCTGATGCAGCACATGCAGCCGTTTCTGCAAATATGATGAAGATATGGATGTCTCACAAGAAACATCGAAGCAATATGGGACCAAGTAAACCAATTTTTTTTAACCAAGAAGAAATATTGTAGGTTGCAGGATGCAACATGGCTGGAAAGAGGGCAGTGGTCCACTAACTTAATTGATAAGACATGTTTTGGATCAAGTACCAGTCAACCCTTTTCTTTATCTTATAAAATACGATGGATTTGATTGTTTGTATGGACTTGAGCTCCACAAAGATGAAAGGGTGTCTGCTCTTAAAGTTCTACCAGATAGAGTTGCATCATCCCGAATCAGCGATGCTCATTTAGCAGGGGGTGAGCACCGGGGCACCTGCAGGGAAGGAAGACCTCTGAGAAGACAACCTGCCTTTTGGTGGTACTTCATGGATGAAAACGTCTTTGCATGTGAGGTGGAAAGGAAGGGCATCTTTTCCATGTAGACTGTAACATCATCATCGGACTTGGAGTGACTCATTTTCCTGATGAATGAAGACTCCATTTGGGAATTGCCAATGTAACCTCCTCCTCCTCCTTACCTGCTGAGCTACACAGCTTTGTGCCTCTGGGTTCACACAAAGAGGGATGAACAACTTCATTGTCAGGCTCTATGTTGTCCCGTTAATCTTCTTCCCGACCTAACATCACATAACAGTACGTGTGTGCCTCTGGTATCTGAGTCTCATCATCATGACCTCCACCACCCTGGAGTAACATCAGTTGATGAGGCTCGGGATCCTTCTGGGATCCTACTTAGTCCAGGCCAGGATCCAACATACAAAAATTTGTGGCACCAGTGCAAATGCTTTCCTTCTCTTCAGTCTGAGAATCTTTGGAGCAGAACTCTGATGAGCAATGGATAGAATGTGTGAACAGCTCTGCAGACTCGCCCATGTGTGGTCATCACAGTCAGTTTGCCAGTTGGAGATGTGTGATGTAAGAGAAACAAGGGTAATTGGGGTGGCACCTCTGAGGAATGAACTGTGTGTTATGTTGAGGTGCAGGAGAGGAGGAGACGCCACGTGATGCAGCGCTTGCCATCCACTCTAGCACATGCTGTTTATCAGCCTCATTAGGACATTGAAAGGATGTGCAGCTGTCAAAGAAATCTAGTGGAGTAGGCTGTCCAGTAACAGAAGATGTTCTCATTTCTCTTGGGATAGGATGAGCTGGTATTTGCTCACTAGACCTTTGACTAACAGAACTTCCCACACATTCACCTCCAACACCCCGCCTATTCTCCCTTCCACCACAAGCTCGTCGTGATTTACCACTCATGGTTGATGTAGCCTTCCCCTTTCAAACAGATATTTTGCAAACCTATGACCACACCTGTCAGACACCTGACACACAAGTTTATTTTTTTTTTTCCTGCCAGAGTTGGCAATATTGTGAAAGCAGTAAATAGTACCACTAACTACAAATGAGGTTCACTGCATAATTTGGAGCAGACATAGAAAAGTGCCAAGACGACTTTTTCAGGATAACAACAGAAAAGAAAAAATGGTTAATTGCGCTGCTATGGAAATAATCAGGAGATGAATCCAAGGGTTAATCTCTGTGATTTTTATTTTTCAAGAAAAATAAAAATCATGAAGATTAACCCTTGGATTCATCTCCTGATTATCTCCACGGCAGCGCGGTTAACCCTTTTCTCCCTTCTGTTATTATCCTGTATCTACTGGGTGCACAGCAGCCTATGTGGTTCATCTTATACTCTAACACCAGTTGTGACCCTCACAACTCCACGAGGTGAGTGTTTCCAAGCACTTTTATCTCATGCTATTAGGATAAGAAACCATTTTCACCTTTTGTCTCCTCCAGAATTTTGTTCAAGAACACCTTTTTAGCTTGTTCAATAGCAAATTTTCAGCAGGCACCATTAACAATACTTATAAATGTGTTTCACTGTGGAATTTTCAGCAGGCAATTAAAGTTGCCAAGAACAACTTTTTAGCTAGTTGCATAGAAAATTTATAGCAGGCCAGGCACTGCTAACTAGCAATTCCTATAAATGTGTTTGCATACTTTTGAGCAGGCAATTAAAATTGCCAAGAACCACTTTTTAGATACTTCCCTAGCAACTTTTTAGGCCAGGCACTGCTAACTAGCAATACCTATAAATGTGTTTGCATACTTTTGAGCAAGCAATTAAAATTACCAAGAACCACTTTTTAGATACTTCCCTAGCAACATTTTAGGCCAGGCACTGCTAACTAGCAATACCTATAAATGTGTTTGCAGAATTTTGAGCAGTCAATTAAAATGGCCAAGAACCACTTTTTAGATACTTCACAAGCAACTTTTTAAGCCAGGCGCTGCTAACTAGCAATACCTATAAATGTGTTTGCATTCTTTCGAGCAGGCAGTAATACGTAGCAATACCTACTTAGATACTTCACTGGCAACTCTTTAGCAGGCAGTACAAGTATCAATCAACCTATTTCTATCATGAAATGTGCTGATTTGAGGCACACACACCTTTCCCTACACTGCACATCCCTATTCTACACTCTCTCTCTCCTATCTATTTCAACCACCTAGCATTAAACTCCTACCTAGGCGCACTTTCTAGAAGCACCGGTGAAGCACCTTCCCTAATATTTAACATTCACAAAATGGAGCCGACACCGCATATCTGCAATTTATATGCACATAGACATGTGACGTAGGCAGCCGATCAGAGAAACCCTTGTGTCTGAACCTTGTGGATATTTGTTGCACCGTGATTGACTGCAGGAACATGCGGAAATAAAGTTTTTTAAAAAAAAATGGTGCCACGCATCTCTGTCTTCCCCCGAGTCCCCACCTCTCCACTGATTTTACATATCAAACCATTCATCAGACAGCACCACAATCCCATACAAAAGCAAAAAATGCCATTTTTTGAAATGCGGCCAGGGTTCAGGAGTAGTGATGAGCGAGTACTAAAATGTTCGGGAGCTCGAGGCTCGGGCCGAGCATCTCAAAATACTCGTGTACTCGGCCCGAGCACCGAGCCCAATGTTATCCTATGGGAGACCCGAGTATTATTCTGAAATGATCCCCGGCAGCATGTAGAAACCATAAAACTTTAAATTAAAAAAAAAACGTGCGTGTGTGTGTAAGCGTGCATATATATATACACGCGGAGTGGAGTGCGGGAGGGGCCGTAGCCGAGCGGGGAAGTGTCGGGCTAAAGGCACGGTCATGCTGTGAGGGCCGGCCAATCACTGCAATTCCACAAGTAACAGGGCTGTGGCATTGCGGTCTGCCAGCCAATCCCTGCATGAGGGCTGGCTCTCAAAAGAGCGCCAACATGAAGACCACGAGTACAGCACGAGTATCGCGAAATTACTCGGTCCCCGCCGAGTAGCCCGAGTACAGTGATACTCGTGCGAGTACCGAGTAGTGACAAGCATACTCGCTCAACACTATTCAGGAGCAAAAAACGAAACAAAACAGAAGATTGCCGAATTTTGGGGAAAGGTCAAGGGGTTACCGAGTCTGAATGAACAAGTGAAGGCTCGTACCGAATTTGAAATTGGCCAACCCGAAAAGATTTGGTTATGTCTACTCAGGAGAAGAGCAAGGGACTCTGGTGTCTCCTCCTGGAGGATGGTGGAGGAGGAGTGGAGACTGCTGCTTAGCGTTATCTCAGCCGTGAAATCATGGACTATAATCTCCACCGGCTTCTCATCCATTATAAAGCTGCCCGGAATCATTTCCCACTTTATAGGGACTGAGAAATTCAATAGCGGCGGCTGTAAACCTTTATGTCCGATGTCAAACAAATGGTTTGTGACGTTACTTTATTTCTCCGGGAGTTCTTCACTTTATGGCGAGGATAAAACAATCATGAAATTCAAAAGCATAAAACCCAACAGGAAGGTATATAAAACGCGTGAACTGTATGGTGAGGGTGATACAGACGAGGAGCCGCGGACTGATCGCAGCTTCACGGACAAGGATCAGAGCTGGAGATGCCGGCGCCTCTGTCGCTGCTATGTTGGGTAATGATATGACAGAATTAATGAAGTCAAAGACAAACATTCAACTTGCGGAGAATAATTTCTTAGTAAATTGAATTTCTCGGGAAAATCATCATCTTGTGTCAAATCCAAATAATACATATGGGATGTAAAAAAAACCCACTAATACTCACCCGTCTGACCACCCTTGCTGCTCACTGTTTGCCATCAAGTCCTCCTTGTGACTACTTTCTGCGACTGTGAGCCACATCTCTGGTGTTGTCACTTTATGCCGGGAGTTCACTGCCCAGCGCTCAGAGTTCACTGCCCAGCACTCAGAGTTCACTGCCCAGCACTCAGAGTTCACTGCCCAGCACTCAGAGTTCACTGCCCAGCACTCAGAGTTCACTGCCCAGCACTCAGAGTTCACTGCCAAGTACTCAGAGTTCACTGCCAAGTACTCAGAGTTCACTGCCCAGCACTCAGAGTTCACTGCCCAGCACTCTGATGTGGCACATTATGACAAACGTTGTGATCTTACGATGCACTGGGACCTCTAAGGCCAGAAGTCTCATCTGTAATGAAGACACCAGAGATGCAACGCGAGCTTGTGGAAGGTTGAGGAACAAGATGGCAGGCACCCTGGTCAGACGGGTAAGTGATGAGGGGAGTAGCCATTTCTTTTTGCAGTTTTTTTTCACCATTTGCAGATAATCCACGGTTCAGCTGTCCGCCATCGTGCTGAATTCTCTATCTCACTGAACAGAGAGAAGTCTAAACATTTCCAAACAGAAAAATGTGAATAATTTAACTACACAGTGAAACATACAGTCTGGTGAATTATTAACTAAACATCACTTCTCAGCCACCGCGTCTGGAAGAGCCTCGCTGATAGAGTGTTTCTGAGACGCCGTTCTGTCACCAGCTCTGACTTTTGTCACATGAATATTGCAGTGTTTGGAAAAGTCGACTTTTTCTCATCCATGAGCGGCTTCATTATCAGCCCAGACTCCGGAATCTCTTCCTTCCATTATCTGCAATATACACGTATGTACAATCACCCAGAGCAACACCGCAACGATTACATAATATTACAGGTTACATATAATGTATCTACTGTACATAATAAGAAACATAATATTATACTCCAGAGCTGCAGTCTCTGTGCTGCTGGTGCAGTCACTGTGCACATACATTACATTACTGATCCTGAGTTACATCCTGTATTATACTCCAGAGCTGCACTCACTATTCTGCTGGTGCAGTCACTGTGTACATACATTAAATTACTGATCCTGAGATACCTCCTGTATTATACTCCAGAGCTGCACTCACTATTCTGCTGGTGCAGTCACTGTGTACATACATTACATTACTGATCCTGAGATACCTCCTGTATTATACTCCAGAGCTGCACTCACTGTTCTGCTGGTGCAGTCACTGTGTACATACCTTACATTACTGATCCTGAGTTACCTCCTGTACTATACTCCAGAGCTGCACTCACTATTCTGCTGGTGCAGTCACTGTGTACATACATTACATTACTGATTACTGATCCTGAGTTACATTTTGTATTATACTCCAGAGCTGCACTCACTATTCTGCTGGTGCAGTTGTGGCGCCCCAGGACCTGGTCGCCACAACAGCATTGCCCCTCCAAAGGGTTAATGCTGAGCCTGGAGGTGATTGGGAGGTCTATTGGCCAGTAAGTGTAACATCCAACGCAGTTCTCCCTCAGACCAGCAGGGGGAGCTCTGAACCTGGAGTTCCAGGGAGCATTCCTTAAGTCTGGCCTGAGGGAGGAGTTAGCAGTCAGTCTGTAGAGAGAAGTCAGAGCAAGCAGATGCAGAGTAGTGCGGTCCTGTGGAACTGGGGCCTAGAGCTGGAGCAGCTTGGCCCAGTGAGGCAGGAGGAGCAGAGAGGCACAGAAGTGACTCGGACATCGGAGTCTGTGGCCTCCAGGGCCTAAAATACTCCCTGGTAGCTGAATCCGAAGGGCAGGAGAGCTGCAAGCACCTGGCCCATAAACAGCCCGAAGGTACAGCTGCATCATCAGGGCCCGGTGTGGACTCCAGCAGAGAAGCACCAGAGAGGGCCTGTGCAGCCTACCACAGAGGGAAAGGGACGTACCACCGGTCCCAGCAGCAAGAGGGCCATTGCTAAATCCAGAGAGCAGGGTCCTATCACAGCAAGGAAAAGAACAGGAGTAAGCCTCATACTCATCTGGCCAAAACGACAGCTCAGTTACTTCCAGGCCGGCCGGAGCCCTCTACCACCTGTAACGGTCTCCCAGGACTAACCGTTTGTGAAGTAAAAGAGGAGAAGGTAAAGAGACTGTTGTTTGTGCCTGTTTCTTTCATTGCCTGTCGGCCCTGCACCGTGTTTTCCACACAACACCATAGACTTTCACGAGCACCAACAGTGTCCCCGGGGCACCGCTCCACCTGTGGGGAGCAGTACCACCATTGCTGTCATATCATCACCCCGGAGGCCTCACACAGCAGCGGCGGCTTAATAGCCGCATACCACAGGTGGCGTCACGAACACAAACCCCAAGTCCCCAGCCATATATAATTGACACCCACCAGGGCCACGGAGTCGGGCCCCGCCATCACTGACGACCCCCGGGTGTCCCATAGCCCTGGGGTGGGCGAGTCACAGTCACTGTGTACATACATTACATTACTGATCCTGAGTTACCTCCTGTATTATACTCCGGAGCTGCACTCACTATCTTGCTGGTGCAGTCACTGTGTACATACATTACATTCCTGATGCCCTGACAAGTTGAGCTGCCCCTCCAGAAGTTTCTAGAAATCCCCCTCAGGACTGGAGCTCTCCTCAGTGCACTCCTCACTTCACCTCACACGACGACTGACTGCCCCTGACTGAAATTGACCTCAGAGCTAAGCTCCTCCCCTTTCTCCTTTTAGGGCTCATCACTCAAGGGTTGGCTTTAGCTCAAGAGAAAAACCCCAGTAAGAGAGTGTGTGCAAATGTGTGTTTTGTTTTGAGCAGCAGTGATAACCAAATTCTCATAAGGGTTAACAATGCATGTAATATAGATAGAAATATACATGTATTTATTATCTGTGGCGGCCAGGCACAGGGCGCCACAAATTATTCTCTCTGTGGAAGGTTTATCTTTCCCTTCATGATGTTCCTGGGTGTCAGAATATCCTGGAGGTCGCACGTCTGTTCAGTGACTTGGGTCATTCTGGATGTTATTTCTTTACTTTCTCCTTGATTCTTCATTTCTTTCGCTCTTCTTCTCATTTTCACGTTCCCTTTAAGATTGGAAACTTTTCTCCACATTCACGTCCGGGACCTTTCCAAAGGATTTGCACAATTTTGCGTTGACATTTCCTGTGTAATTTTGTCGATCCGCTAAGAGCGAAACTTTAATTTCTTCTAATTATGCAAATCACAGATGAACCAGTTTATAAAAATGATAAACATTGACATTTTTTAAAAATGTTTCATCTTCATAAAAAAAAACAAAAAAAAAATAACAACATCTCCAGAGCGGCCGCGTCCAGACATCAGTGTCTATTGGAAAATGGAAGCTGCTTCACTACAGAGAAATGTCTCCTCGTGTTATCTGCACTGACATGGAGTAAGGACACAGAGTCGGGGCCGAACATTGCAGAGCAGAGAGGAGCGGTGCAGAGCGGAGAGGAACGGTGCAGAGCAGAGAGGAACGGTGCAGAGCAGAGAGGAACAGAGAAGAGAGGAGCGGTGCAGAGCAGAGGAGGAACAGAGAAGAGCAGAGGAAGAACAGGGCAGAGCAGAGAGAAACAGTGCAGAGTAGAGGAAGAACAGAGCAGAGCAGAGGAGGAACGGTGCAGAGCAGGAGAGGAACAGAGCAGAGCAGGAGAGGAACAGAGCAGAGCAGGAGAGGAACAGAGCAGAGCAGGAGAGGAGCAGAGCAGGAGAGGAACAGAGCAGAGCAGGAGAGGAGCAAAGCAGAGTAGAGAGGAAAGATGCAGAGCAGGAGAGAAATGGTGCAGAGCAGGAGAGGAACAGAGCAGAGCAGGAGAGGAACAGAGCAGAGCAGGAGAGGAACAGTGCAGAGCAGAGAGGAACGGTGCAGAGCAGGAGAGGAACAGAGCAGAGCAGGAGAGGAACAGAGCAGAGTAGAGAGGAACGATGCAGAGCAGGAGAGAAACGGTGCAGAGCAGGAGAGGAACAGAGCAGAGCAGGAGAGGAACAGTGCAGAGCAGGAGAGGAACAGAGCAGAGTAGAGAGGAATGATGCAGAGAAGGAGAGAAACGGTGCAGAGCAGGAGAGGAACAGAGCAGAGCAGGAGAGGAACAGGAACAGAGCAGAGCAGGAGAGGAACAGAGCAGAGCAGAGCAGGAGAAGAGCAGAGCAGAGCAGGAGAGGAACAGAGCAGAGCAGGAGAGGAACAGAGCAGAGAAGAATGGTGCAGAGCAGAGAAGAACGGTGCAGAGCAGGAGAGGAACGGTGCAGAGCAGGAGAGGAACAGAGCAAAGCAGGAGAGGAACAGAGCAGGAGAGGAACAGAGCAGGAGAGGAACAGAGCAGAGAAAAACGGTGCAGAGCAGAGAGGAACGGTGCAGAGCAGAGAGGAACGATTCAGAGCAGAGAGGAACGGTGCAGAGCAGAGAGGAACGATGCAGAACAGGAGAGGAACAGAGCAGAGCAGAGAAGAACGGTGTAGAGCAGAGAGGAACGGTGCAGAGCAGAGGAGAAAGAGAGCAGAGCAGAGGAGGAACGGTGAAGATCAGGAGAGGAATAGATCAAAGCAGGAGAGGAACAGAGCAGAGCAGAGAGGAACAGTGCAGAGCAGAGAGGAACAGTGCAGAGCAGAGAGGAACAGTGCAGAGCAGAGAGGAGCAGAGAGGAACAGTGCAGTGCATAGCAGAGAGGAACAGTGCAGTGCATAGCAGAGAGGAACAGTGCAGTGCATAGCAGAGAGGAACAGCAGAACATAGAGGAACAGCAGAACAGAGAGGAACAGTGAAGAGCAGAGGAAGAACAGGGCAGAGCTAGGGAGAAATGGAGCAGAGCAGGGGATGAGCAGAGCAGAGGAGAAACAGAGTAGGAACTATTACCTTGCAAAGAAGGGCAGGAACAGTGCAGAGATGGGCTTGGAACATTGCAGATCAGGAGCTGGAACAGTGCAGAGGAGGGGAGGAACAGTGCAGAGCAGGGAATAGAACACTGCAGAGCAGGGGAGGAAAAGCGCAGAGAAGGGGAAGAACAGTGCACAGAAGGAGAGGAACATTGCATAGCAAAGGAGGATCAGTGCAGCAGAGGTGAGGATTAGTGATGAGCGAGTATGCTTGTTACTACTCGGTACTCGCACGAGTATCACTGTACTCGGTCTACTCGGCGGGGACCGAGTAATCTCGCAATACTCGTGCTGTACTCGTGGTCTTCATGTTGGCGCTCTTTTTAGAGCCAGCCCTTATGCAGGGATTGGCTGGCAGACCACTGCAATGCCACAGCCCTGTTGTGGAATTGCAGTGATTGGCCGGCCCTCACAGCATGACCGTGCCTTTAGCCCGACACTTCCCCGCTCGGCTTCGGCCCCTCCCGCACTCCACTCCGCGTGTATATATATATGCACGCTTACACACACACGCACGGTTTTTTTTTTAATTTACAGTTTTAGGGTTTCTACATGCTGCCGGGGTCATTTCAGAATAATACTCGGGTCCCCCATAGGATAACATTGGGCTCGGTGCTCGGGCCGAGTACACGAGTATCTTGGGATGCTCGGCCCGAGCCTCGAGCACCCGAGCTTTTTAGTACTCGCTCATCACTACTAGTGAGGATCAATGCAGAGCAGAGGAGGAGTATTGCAGATCAGAGGAGGGAAATTGCAGAGCAGGAGCTATCACGTTGTAGAGTAGGGCAGGAACATTGCAGAGGAGTGGAAGAACAGTGCAAAGCAGGGAGAAACAGCACAGTGCAGAGGAGGAACAGAGCAGAGCAGGAACAGTGCAGTGCAGAGGAGGAGCAGAGCAGAGCAGAGCAGGAACAGTGCAGTGCAGAGGAGGAACAGAGCAGAGAAGGGGAACAGTGCAGTGCAGAGGAGGAACAGAGCAGAGCAGGGGAACAGTGCAGTGCAGAGGAGGAGGAGCAGAGCAGGGGAACAGTGCAGTGCAGAGGAGGAACAGAGCAGAGCAGAGCAGGAACAGTGCAGTGCAGAGGAGGAACAGAGCAGAGCAGGGGAACAGTGCAGTGCAGAGGAGGAGGAACAGAGCAGAGCAGGGGAACAGTGCAGTGCAGAGGAGGAACAGAGCAGAGCAGAGCAGGAACAGTGCAGTGCAGAGGAGGAGGAACAGAGCAGAGCAGGGGAGGAACAGTGCAGTGCAGAGGGGAAGAACATTGCAGAGCAGAGGAGGAACA
Source organism: Anomaloglossus baeobatrachus (assembly GCF_048569485.1). Taxonomy (NCBI): domain Eukaryota; kingdom Metazoa; phylum Chordata; class Amphibia; order Anura; family Aromobatidae; genus Anomaloglossus; species Anomaloglossus baeobatrachus. The sequence goes on along the minus strand of NC_134355.1, from coordinate 13,946,410 downwards.
GTGCAGAGCAAGGGTGGAACTTTGCAAAGCAGGGGCTGGAACATTGCAGAGCAGAGAGGAATGGTACAGAGCAGAGACGAATCATGCAGAGCAAAAGAGAAACAAAGCAGAGCTGGGGAGGAACAGAGCAGGGGCTATCACATTGTAGAGAAGAGCAGAAACAGTGCAGAGCAAGACATATAACGTGCAGAGCAGGGGCTATCACATTGCAGAGAAGGAGAGGAATATTGCAGAGCACGGCAGGAACAGTGCAGAGCAGGCAGGAACAGTGCAGTGCAGAGGAGGAACAGAACCAGGGAGGAACAGTGTAGTACAGGGGAGGAACAGAGCAGAGTCGGGGAAGAACATTGCAGAGGGGAAGAACATTGCAGAGCAAGGGAGGAACAGTGCAAAGCAGGGGAGGAACAGTGCAGAGCAGGGGAGGAACAGTGCAGACCAGGGGAGAAACAGTGCAGAGCAGGGGAGGAACAGTGCAAAGCAGGGGCTGGAACAGTGCAGAGTAGAGAGGAATGGTGCAGAGGAGAGAGGAATGGTGCAGCACAGCGGAGGAACAGAGCAGAGCTGGGGAGGAACAGAGCAGAGCTGGGGAGGAACAGAGCAGAGCTGGGGAGGAACAGAGCCGGGGAGGAACAGAGCAGAGCTGGGGAGGAACAGAGCAGAGCTGGGGAGGAACAGAGCCGGGGAGGAACAGTGCAGTGCAGAGGAGGAACAGAGCAGGAGAGGAACAGAGCAGAGGAGGGGAATAACATTGCAGAGGGGAAGAACATTGCAGAGCAGGGGAAGAACAGTGCAGTGCAGGGGAGGAACAGTGCAGAGCAGGGGAGGAACAGTGCAGAGCAGGGGAGGAACAGTGCAAAGCAGGGGAGGAACAGTGCAAAGCAGGGGCTGGAACATTGCAGAGTAGAGAGGAATGGTGCAGAGGAGAGAGGAATGGTGCAGCACAGAGGAGGAACAGAGCAGAGCTGGGGAGGAACAGAGCAGAGCTGGGGAGGAACAGAGCAGAGCTGGGGGGAACAGAGCCGGGGAGGAACAGTGCAGTGCAGAGGAGGAACAGAGCAGGAGAGGAACAGAGCAGAGGAGGGGAATAACATTGCAGAGGGGAAGAACAGTGCAGAGCAGGGGAGGAACAGTGCAGAGCAGAGGAGGAACAGTGCGGAGCAGAGGAGGAACAGTGCAGAGCAGGGGAGGAACATTGCAAAGCAGGGGAGGAACAGTGCAGAGCAGGGGAGGAACAGTGCAGAGAAGGGGAGGAACAGTGCAAAGCAGGGGAGGAACAGTGCAAAGCAGGGGCTGGAACATTGCAGAGCAGAGAGGAATGGTGCACAAGAGAGAGTAATGGTGCAGCGCAGAGGAGGAAAAGAGCAGAGCTGGGAGGAACAGAGCAGAGCTGGGGAGGCACAAAGCAGGGGCTATCACATTGCAGAGAAGGGCAGAAACAGTGCAGAGCAGGACAGAAAACGTACAGAGAAGGGGCTATCACATTGCAGAGAAGGGGAGGAATATTGCAGAGCATGGCAGGAACAGTGCAGAGCAGGAACCTGAACATTGGAGAGCAGGGGCTGGAACAGTGCAGTGAAGGGGAGGAACATAGAGCAAGGGAGGAACAGAGCAGAAAAAGGGAGGAGCATTGCAGAGCAAGGGAGGAACAGAGCAGAAAAAGGGAGGAGCATTGCAGAGCAAGGGAGGAACAGTGCTCAGAAGGGGAAGAACATTGCAGAGCAGGGTAGAAACATTGAAAAATAGGGAAGGAACAGTGCAGAGTAGAGCAAAAACATTGCAGAAGAGGGAAGGATCAGTGTAGAGGAAGGGAGGAAAAGTACAGAGCAGGGGAGAAACAATGCAGAAAAGGAAGGAATATTGCAGAGCAGGGGATATCACAGAGCAAAGAAGGAGATGGCAGATAGCAGAGCAGGACATGAACATTATAGAATTGGAAAGGAACAATGAAGAGCAGGGGATGTTACATTGCAGAACAGGACAGGAACGTTATAGAGCAGAGGAGGCCACATTGCAGAGCATGTGTCAAAATATTGCAGTGGAGAGGTGGGAATATTGCAGAGTAAGGGAGCAAATACTACAGTGCAGGAAAGACGACATTGAAGAGCAGCAGCGGGAACATTGCACAGCAGAGGCGGGCATATTGCAGATTAGGTATTACAGGCGGGCATATTGCAGATTAGGTGTTACAGGCGGGCATATTGCAGATTAGGTGTTACAGGCGGGCATATTGCAGATTAGGTGTTACAGGCGGGCATATTGCAGATTAGGTGTTACAGGCGGGCATATTGCAGATTAGGTGTTACTTTGGACAGCAGGGGGGGACATTGCGGAGCAGAGGAGGGAATATCACAGGGCAGATTAGTGCCCATTAAACCTCCTTTTGTGTTGTAGATTTATACTTAGAAAAACTTGTTTCACGATTGTTTTCTGTTTTCCTCACATTTGGTAGAACTGTACTGTCTATGATTCCATATACAGTTAGGTCCAGAAATCTTTGGCCAGTGACACAATTTTGGCGAGTTGGGCTCTGCATGCCACCACATTGGATTTGAAATGAAACCTCTACAACAGAATTCAAGTGCAGATTGTAACGTTTAATTTGAAGGTTTAAACAAAAATATCTGATAGAAATTGTAGGAATTGTCACATTTCTTTACAAACACTCCACATTTTAGGAGGTCAAAAGTAATTGGACAAATAAACCAAACCCAAACAAAATATTTTTATTTTCAATATTTTGTTGCGAATCCTTTGGAGGCAATCACTGCCTTAAGTCTGGAACCCATGGACATCACCAAACGCTGGGTTTCCTCCTTCTTAATGCTTTGCCAGGCCTTTACAGCCGCAGCCTTCAGGTCTTGCTTGTTTGTGGGTCTTTCCGTCTTAAGTCTGGATTTGAGCAAGTGAAATGCATGCTCAATTGGGTTAAGATCTGGTGATTGACTTGGCCATTGCAGAATGTTCCACTTTTTTGCACTCATGAACTCCTGGGTAGCTTTGGCTGTATGCTTGGGGTCATTGTCCATCTGTACTATGAAGCGCCGTCCGATCAACTTTGCGGCATTTGGCTGAATCTGGGCTGAAAGTATATCCCGGTACACTTCAGAATTCATCCGGCTACTCTTGTCTGCTGTTATGTCATCAATAAACACAAGTGACCCAGTGCCATTGAAAGCCATGCATGCCCATGCCATCACGTTGCCTCCACCATGTTTTACAGAGGATGTGGTGTGCCTTGGATCATGTGCCATTCCCTTTCTTCTCCAAACTTTTTTCTTCCCATCATTCTGGTACAGGTTGATCTTGGTCTCATCTGTCCATAGAATACTTTTCCAGAACTGAGCTGGCTTCATGAGGTGTTTTTCAGCAAATTTAACTCTGGCCTGTCTATTTTTGGAATTGATGAATGGTTTGCATCTAGATGTGAACCCTTTGTATTTACTTTCATGGAGTCTTCTCTTTACTGGTGACTTAGAGACAGATACACCTACTTCACTGAGAGTGTTCTGGACTTCAGTTGATGTTGTGAACGGGTTCTTCTTCACCAAAGAAAGTATGCGGCGATCATCCACCACTGTTGTCATCCGTGGACGCCCAGGCCTTTTTGAGTTCCCAAGCTCACCAGTCAATTCCTTTTTTCTCAGAATGTACCCGACTGTTGATTTTGCTACTCCAAGCATGTCTGCTATCTCTCTGATGGATTTTTTCTTTTTTTTCAGCCTCAGGATGTTCTGCTTCACCTCAATTGAGAGTTCCTTAGACCGCATGTTGTCTGGTCACAGCAACAGCTTCCAAATGCAAAACCACACACCTGTAATCAACCCCAGATCTTTTAACTACTTCATGGATTACAGGTTAACGAGGGAGACGTCTTCAGAGTTAATTGCAGCCCTTAGAGTCCCTTGTCCAATTACTTTTGGTCCCTTGAAAAAGAGGAGGCTATGCATTACAGAGCTATGATTCCTAAACCCTTTCTCCGATTTGGATGTGAAAACTCTCATATTGCAGCTGGGAGTGTGCACTTTCAGCCCATAATATATATAGAATTGTATTTCTGAACATGTTTTTGTAAACAGCTAAAATAACAAAACTTGTGTCACTGTCCAAATATTTCTGGACCTAACTGTAACTGCGTAGGGCTGCAATCCCAGCACACAGACAATCCAGGACTCAGCAACCCCAATGGTCATAATTAGAGTCTGAACACTATCAGCAAATAAAATTGTGCCACAATTCAGATTTGCTTGAACTTGTTTGGGAAATTTGATTTACATTTAATTTATTTGATTTGAATGGATAAAGCCCAGATTGCACTTATAAAAAGTAACTTGTTATGCTCTCCAGATTCCACGGCATAATAGGGCCACCGAGGGGTTAAGGCTGGAGCCACACAAGTGTATGGCATCAGATGCATTACGCTAATGACCCTCGGCTCCCGCTGTGCTACCGGCATGAGCCGAGTGTTATGCCACTGTGATCCAATCCTGCAATCAGATCACAGCTGCAGAAGAGAGGGAGGGATTAATCTCTCTGTGACGGGGTCCTTCTCCAATATCACACAATCAACAGAGCGAGAGATGGATGAACAATCCAAAGAACATTTATTCCAAGCAAAGTCAGACGGTCCATAAAATAATCCACCACATGGAGGGTAAAATCGTCCGGTAATGGGATAAATGTCCCAGGGATCAGTCAAAATCCTCCAGCAGTCTTTTTCCAGGGAAATCGGGGTTTCTCAACGGCTCTCTGGGGTACTGCCTGTAGCCCCAGCTTGTTCCCCAGAGGATGAATCTTCCTGCTTCTCTCTTCTCCTTCTCAATCAGACTGAATAATCCCCCAGGTAAACAGAGGTTGGGTAGATTCCAGGCTGCCCTCCCCCAGACTTAGGGACAAAAGCCCGTCAGGGGGTGATTAACCAGCAAACAGGACTATGTACACACAAGGCAAGCAAATGGTAACTGGGCTGAGCTAATTAACCTGCAGACAAGACAAGTAATAGAATGAATGGAGCAAGGCTCCTAAAATACGAACCTACACAAAATGAAACACAACCCACAATATCACACCATCACACTCTCCATTTCCTTGTCAGCTGGTGCGATTATCGCACTGCACTCTGGTGTCATCCGAGTGTAGTGTGATATTTCACTCGCACCCATAGACTTGTATGGGTGTGAGTGAATATGGGTCAGATTCCATTCACAGCATGCTGCGACTGTTTTTTCGGTTCAATTAGGGCTGAGAAAATAATTGCAGATGGGAACGGCTCCATAGAGTAACATGGGTCTGAATGGAATGCGATTTGTTTAATCGCATTTCACTCAGGCCGTTTTACTCACCATGTGTCCTAGCCCTAAAAATCAATAAAACATCATTCTCATCTCTCACCTATCCCTGTTGCTGCAGCTCCCCACAGCTTACCACAGCTCCCTGCAGCTCCCCGTAGCTTCCCACAGCTCTCCGCAGCTCGCCACAGCTTCCCACAGCTCCCCGCCCGTCCTCTGCTGACTTCCTAAGGCACCCAGCATCTCTCCGGCGCCGGTGTCCTCTTCACTCTGCGCCTGCACTTCTGGACCCACAGGGGGCTACATTGGCAGGGACAGGTGAGGAGCGAGGAGATGATTTACTACTTCCTATTTCCCGGCCCATATGAATGTAGTAAGATGTTGGGCGCTTGAATTGACGCCACCAAAATTCAGATTCATTAGAATCGGAAATTTTGCAGATTCAGACAAATTTGATTCATTTAGAAGGATTCGCTCGTCCTCAGATTTTATAGATGGGGAAAGCTGCCAACCTTTCTGCAAATTTTGCTTCTCTGGTGCAAGCGATCTTCCTGCTCTACGATGACTCGAGCAATATCTTAGTCTGCTCAAGCGGGAAATCGGGCAAAATCCACAATATGGCCACCACTACTGGGGTGTAATGCAAACATTTCCAGTGCATTTTGCAGGTTGCGATACCTCATTTTATGCACAGGAATTTTGATAAATTGGCCACTATGGTAAGAGGCTAAACCCCCAACCAATCATCAGTTAGTAATATTGTATCACTGACTGTTGGTTAGTCCTTACGAGCTGAAAACCAAATCCTTCAGACACGTTCCACCCATCACATTCATGGTTCTCTGAGCACCCTTCCCTGTTGTGAATACATTTGGACAAGGTTCCAGTTTGGGGCTCCCTCTTGTGGTCAGTGCTGGTAGTGAAGTTTGCTTGCTGAATAGAAACCAGACAGCTGGGGATGATTGGCAATCAGGTTGTTCTAACTGGGCCTATATAACTTAGTAGTGTTCTCTTGTTCCTGGCCGGTGCTCAATGTTGTTTCCTGTGTGCTAATGACATTCTGAAGCCAGCCCTTCCCTCTGTGTCTACCAGAACTTATTTCAGATAAGTTTGGTTTTTGTACCTCTGCTGGTGGTTTCCACCTTCTTGTTGTTTTTTTTGTTTAGGCACTAAGGCTTATTTCCTATTTTGCCTGTGTGGAGTTCTGGTTGGAGTTGGATGATTCCCTGCTGGGAATGTCTGTGTACCTTGCTCCATATTCTGCCCTGTATTTTGTTTTGTCATGCTGGGTACTAATTTCAGTCCCTCCACTATATTAGTATTTTGTTTGGATCCCAGTAATATCAGAGTACTGATATAGTGGGGAAGAGTTCGTGTGGGCTCAGCATTTTTCCATATCAGGCGTGTTGGTTCTTTTTCTAGAGTATTGCACGGGTGCAGACAGTGCTCTTTTCTGTCCTTTCCTATTTAGATAGTTTGGGCCTCATCTTTGCTGAATCTGTTTTCTGCCTGTGTATTGTGTTTTCCTACATCACCGTGATCTTTATATGTGGGGGGCTATCTATATCTTTGGGGACTGCTCCGAGGCAGATTAGCCTTTCCTGTATTTCTCTCTGTTGGAATAATTAGTTCTCCGGCTGTGTCGAGGCGACCAGGTCATCGTAGGCTCGTCCCACGGCTACTTCTAGTTGTGTGTTAGTGTTAGGTCTGCAGAGATTCCAACCACTCTGGTAACATTCTGGGTTTCCTAGTTTTTTGTCCTTTTTCTGATCCTCCTCGGTCACTGAATCATAACACTTCCCCTTATCACAGCAGATGGGAGCGATGGGTGACAATGAGCCGCTCATTTGGATTGTTTCATTAACAGGCTGATTATTAGTGATAATTACGGAGCATGTTTTACATAAAGATACAATTAACATATTTTACCTAAACTCTGTGAATCCGCGCTCTACAAGCAAAAAGAAAACCAGAGAATGAATAAATTCTTTAATTAGTCAGTCGCTCTTCAGACAGAAGGTGCGAGACGTGCCCGGAGGTGCGTTATAGAAGAACACACAAGTGCCAACCCGCACCCACAATCGCCCACACCTGGTGTCAGGAGACAAAGAAAAGGAGGAAACTGAGGATCAAAATTTGCAAACAGAGAAAGAGAACAAGGTCTCTTCTCCAAACCTCGCAAAAATATAAAGACCTGGATTTGCAGAAGCTGTTTCAGGGTTTTAACTACTCATTAGTGCAAAATAGACGACACATACAGCCAACAAATTGTCTACTTTGCACTGATGAGATGACACGTACCCTGAAACAGCTGTCTGCAAATGGAGTTTTTCGAGAAAATTGTGGGTTCGCTTTGTATTTTTAGTCATGTTACTGGGCTATGTAACTCCTTCTGACACAGTGATTATGGAGAATGCAGGAGACCGGGTCTAGGGAGACCCTAGCTATCCTTGATCTCACAGTTACCTCTGAAGGTGAGGATGTCTGAGCCACCTTCCTGGCCCTGATCTTATACACCCTCCCCACATCCCCTGGGGAGGGCTGGGACAGGAGTGTGATTATGCCAACAGAAATAGACAAATGGGAAATTAAACCTCTATCTCACAGCACGCTCATACAGAGGTATAAAACAATAAGAGCTAAGGAGGAAAATAAGAGCAGGGAGGAAACAACAAGACGAGGCATTGGAGTCGGCGCCTGCAAATAGCACTATCTTCAGCGCCATCTTTGTAAACACTATCTTCTTTCAGCGTAGTGCCGAATGCACTATGCGAGGGTGGTGCATGCGCCCTCGCATCCTCTGCTCTCCTTGTGACCTTGGGAACGCGCGTAGTCACGACAGAACTGCACCCACAAGAACATGAGTCGCACGCTTCGCAGGAGACCGCTGAGCTGATTTTGTGACTGATCTGCAACTCTGTGTCTGATGAAGGAGGTGGAATCTCTGAAAATGAGTGTGCAATAAATCCCTCTGCTGGAACAGTTGGTTGTGCACAACCCCTCAAGGTGAGCAGTGACCGTACTCCCCTTCTTGTCCCACCTTGGATAAGACCCTATTTGTGCTCCTTGTCTTTCAGCTTTTAATACAACCTGCTGATGACACTCTCTGCTCACTGGACACATCAAGCAACCAGGAGCCATTATCCACCAGAGCTGCAGCCTCCCTGGAGGCCAGAAATACAAGGTGTTCAGTGCTCAGAGACACAGCCGAGGTGAGGAGGCTGAGCTAGACCACCACTGAGCAAGACGCAGAAATACAAAGTGGTCAGTGCTCAGAGATACAGCCGAGGTGAGGAGGCTCAACCCAACCACCACTGAGAAGACACAGAAATACGAGGTGTTCAGTGCTCAGAAACACAGCCGAGGTGAGGAGGCTGAACCTGGCCACCACTGAGCAAGACACAGAAGTACAAGGCATTCAATGCTCAGAAACACAGCCGAGGTGAGGAGGCTGAGCTAGACCACCACTGAGCAAGACGCAGAAATACAAAGTGGTCAGTGCTCAGAGATACAGCCGAGGTGAGGAGGCTGAACCCGGCCACCACTGAGCAAGACGCAGAAATACAAAGTGGTCAGTGCTCAGAGAAACAGCCGAGGTGAGGAGGCTCAACCCAACCACCACTGAGAAGACACAGAAATACGAGGTGTTCAGTGCTCAGAAACACAGCCGAGGTGAGGAGGCTGAACCTGGCCACCACTGAGCAAGACACAGAAGTACAAGGTGTTCAGTGCTCGTAGACACGGCCGAGGTGAGGAGGCTGAGGCTGACTACCACTGAGCAAGACACAGAAGTAAAAGGTGTTCACTGCTCAAAAACACAGCCGAGGTGAGGAGGCTGAACTCAGCCACCACTGAGCAATACACAGAAGTACAAGGTGTTCAGTGCTCAGAAACACAGCTGAGGGGAGGAGGCTGAACTCAGCCACCACTGAGCAATACACAGAAGTACAAGGTGGTCAGTGCTCAGAGACACAGTCGTGGTGAAGAGGCTGAGCTCGACCACCACTGAGCAATACACAGAAGTACAAGGTGGTCAGTGCTCAGAGACACAGTCGAGGTCAGGAGACTGAGCTCGACCACCACTGAGCAAGACGCAGAAATACAAGGTGGTCAGTGCTCAGAGACACAGTTGAGGTGAAGAGGCTGAGCTCGACCACCACTATGCAATACACAGAAGTACAAGGTGGTCAGTACTCAGAGACACAGCCGAGGTGAAGAGGATGAGCTCGACCACCACTGAGCAAGACACAGAAATACAAGGTGTTCAGTGCTCAGAGAAACAGCCGAGGTGAAGAGACTGAACCCAGCCACCACTGAGCAAGAAACAAAACTACAAGGTGTTCAGTGCTCGTAGACACGGCCGAGGTGAGGAGGCTGAGCCTGACTACCACATGCAAGAAACAGAAGTAAAAGGTGTTCACTGCTCAGAGACACAGCCGAGGTGAGGAGGCTGCGTCTGACCACCACCGAGCAAGACATAGAACTACAAGCTGACTGTCATGGTGGCATCAGGATCTGTGGAGACTACAGATTCTACTCTGCTTGCTAACTTCTCTGATACCTGTGATCAGCGCAGGCAGACTCCGGCATTAACTCACAGACATGTAGTTAATAGGCAGCCTAGCAAAAGCTAATCTTTGCTGGGCTGCTTGTTAGTCTTTGATCACATGCTGTGGGTGAGCCAGTCATATTCACTCACCTCCTATATATGCTGGCAGAACCATTCACCTAATGCCAACTAAAGCTTCTCTATACTGGTCTGGTGGGGTGTTGTGATCCACACTTACTGGTGTTTATAGTACTTCCTTGCTGTGAGATGTTGTGGTTTTAACCCTTGTTGCCCTTTTGTTGCTGCCTTACTCCTCTTGCTTTTCTCCTTTGTTTCTTTCCTCTGAGTTTGCAGTGTGTCTGAGTTTTGGTTTTCCCCTGTCTGTCTTTATCTGTGTTGTCATCACACTCCTGCCCCTTCATTCCCAAGGGAGGGGGGGGACAGTTTAGTTCTGGAGAGGAGAATAGTAAGACACGGGACTCTGGCATCTCCACCATCAGGAGTAATCCGAACGTTAGGGATAGCCTAGAATCCATTTGTGTGGGGGACAGTATAGGAACCCCTTTCCATCGCTAACCTAACAGTCACATCATGACAGGTGAGGAGGCTGAACTCGACTACCACTGAGAACAGTTTAGTTCTGGAAAGGAGAATAGTAAGAGATAGGACTCTGGCATCTCCACCATCAGGGGTAATCCGTAGGCTAGTGATAGGCTAGGGGACCCTAGCCTGAGGGACAGCATAAGAGCCCCCTGTCCCTTGCTATCCTGTAGTCACATCGTAACAGTGTATTTTCAAAATTTTCTTGTAGAAATACTTAATTTTCAAAGTTGCCAACACTTGAACCGTGACTACTTATATTACTGTATCGAGGAGAGGGGTGGCCATATTCATGTGTCTGTATATATATATATATATATATATATATATATATATATAAAGCTGAGTGTATGTATGTATGTGTGTGTATGTGTGTGTATGTCTGCTAAAGGAATTCGCACCTTTGCATTTACAATCACAAAATTTTGCACAGATACCTCATGTGACTCAGGTAATGTCATAGACTATGTTTTGAGGGGAAATTTTAACCCCACGCTTTATAGTTAGTCGCCAAAAAACCTGCCTCCATTAAAGTCAATAGAGCTGGGAGCCACAGTGCAGCCAGACCTTCAGAAGAATGCACAGCCACGCCCTTGAATGCAATGTTGGCGTCTCACAATGCAGTCAGGGAAAGAGACAGAAAGAGACAGACAAATAGACAAAGAGAGAGGGAAAGAGACAGACAGGGAAAGAGACAGACAGGGAAAGAGACAGGGAAAGAGACAGACACAGATAGACACAAACAAAGAGACAGACAGATAAAAAGACAGACAGGGAAAGAGACAGACGGACAGGGAAATAGATAGAGAGACAGGGACAGACAGAGACAGACGGACAGGGAAAGAGAGAGAGAGAGACAGGGACAGACAGAGACAGACAGGGAAAGAGACAGACTGAGAGAAAGACAGACAATGACAGGCAGAGACAAAGAGACAAACGGAAAGGCAAGACAGGGAACGAGATAGAGAGACAGACAGAGACTGGGAGAGAGACAGAGAGACAGTTACTATCCAGGGCAATGCTGGGTACTACAGCTAGTATAATTATATATATATATATATATATATATATATATATATATATATATATATATATATATATATATATATATATATATATGATATAGACACATATAATTACTATTTCAGGTACCTAGATTTTTTTTTATTTATTTATTTTTTTTTTAAAATGCCAGAAATTAGTTTGTAAATTGAGTTGTTTGGTGTAATTCTCATGTAACAGAGGTAAATAGACAATTGAAAGGAACAATGGCTATGTCTCATTTGGTTGTCCAATATTTCTGCACCCAGTGATCTCCTCCTGATACAAGGCTGCACTGTCTGTGACTTTCCTAAATCCGGGTTTATTCTCTCTTGGACTGATGGCAGCTCTGCAGAGAATCTATAATAACGTTAATCATCACAAATACAAATTGCCCAATATTTCTGCACCGCGGATCGTCTGCGGAGGAGCGAGTGGTGTTTCTGGAGGAGATATCTTGGCTTTCGGCGCTTTCCTCGGATATGTTAAGACGTAAGCGACTCCCATTAGCTATAAATACTCGCTGTCAATGAGAAATTATTGGGATGTTTTTAAAACAATAATTAGAGGCTTCCGGAATCTTCCAGTGGCAGGTGCCGGGCGATCGTCTGTCAGACACCACTGGTATCTAACGCTGAGATGTAATCAAGAGTACATGACAGCAATATGTTTGTTTAACCATTCGCTCACCAGCCGGGAAATTACACACAAAAAAATCAAAATCAACATAAACTGGGCAAATGGCAAACTGAAGTCCACAATACACCCTGAACCCCCCCACCCCCCGCATGTGAGCCCATAATATACTCCCGCGAGCAGAACACGGAGCTTTTCTAGTTTAATTTCCACCGATGCTGAGGGCAGAAAACAATAAATAAAATCTAGATTCTGTCAATATCAGATTTCATCAAGTTTCGCTGCTTTGAGGAAATCACTTTCTTCTTCCTCCGAGCGATTCTCACTCGCCCAAATTAAAAAATGTGTAACGCGTCGAAGGTAGAGCCGCAATATTCACCGGGAAATTACCAGTGATTGCTGTCTGTGAATGGACATACAAGTGTTTACATCCAGGCGCTGTCCTCACCTAATACATCTGATAGGAGGGTTTGTTACATTGTATCCATTTTAGTCACTACTGCAATATAAAGAGACTGAACGAGAAGTCTCAAAACACGCGGCCCGCAGGTCGCATGCGGCCCCTCAGGCTGCTTCTTGCAGCCCGCAGGCACGTGTCCCCCTTGACGATCACGACCGGTGCAGGGGCAGCAGCCGTCAGTGCTCACTGCTTTATTTCAGATGAGCGTTTTACCAGCGCTGCGCAGAGTCAAGCGCTCTCTGCTTAATTATTGCAATGGCAGCCGCTGGCCAATCAGAGTCAAGCAGCTGATGAATATGAAGTCACCTGCTTGCTTCTGATTGACCACTGGCTGCCGTTGGCATAGTGCAAGGAGAGCTTGACACTGCATGGCAGCAAACATTAATCTGAATTTCAGATGAAGGGCTGACAGCAGTCGCGTTCGTCAACGGAGGCTGAGGCTAGTGCCTGCAGGCCGTAAGAAGCAGGGTAGTGTTATGATCTGGAACCATGGAAGACCACCATAAATCATTGGTAAAAGGTGACACGAGCATTGGCAACTAATCTGGCCGCCATCCCCTTACTAACCATCAACACTAGAAGTAGCCGAGGGGTGAACTAACATCCTGTGCACCGCGAACTCAGCCGGAGAACTAGCTATCCTAAAGGAAGGAAAGATGAATAACTCTCTGCCTCAGAAAATAGACAAGAATAGCAAGCCCCCCACATTCAAAGACTGCGGTGATATAGGAAAAACAAAATACACAGGTAGATGACAGGATTAGCAAAAGGTGATGCCATACTGACTAAATAGGACAGGATAGGAAAAGGACTGATGGTGGCCAGAGAAAAACCCTACAAAATTCCAAAAACCTGATAGTACAAAAAGCCCTCAGATCGCTAGATCTGAACTCCGTCCTATACCAGGCGCTCTTGTCATACCAATGAACAGAAAGCAGGAACCATACAAATTCAAGAAGCAACAAACACAAGGACTAATAGGAGCAATACTCCAAATATAGCTGCAGGGAGTTTCCCAGCTAAGTAACTGAGAGGGAAGATTCCTGCATGCAAATAAACTGACAATAACCACAGCAAATGACAAACTCAGATAAGAGCAAAAGAACCAAACAACAAATAAAGAGCCAAGCACTTATCTGGGGTGGATGTGGTCTGAAGCAGAATGAAGCAGGCTGGTGAACAAAGAACAAATGACATCCGGCATAGCCTGCTATCAGATCAGGTTTTAAATAGGCAGAGAGTTGGCAATGGAAATGCCCAATGCACAACACACCTGGTCTCTGTCCAAACCATTCCTGGCCACAAGAGGGAGCCTCACAGCAGCCAAAGCATAACTGACATTCACAACAGGGTAAAGAACGCCGAGCGAATGGAGGACAGGTGGAAAGAATGTTTTGGGGTGGGTATGTGTTCACATTAATTAAAGGAGACAAGGCTGGAGCACGTTACTACAGGATGGGCACATTACTACAGGATGGGGACAAGGATGGGTACATTACTACATGATAAAGAGATGAGGATGGGACACATTACTACAGAATGGGGACAAGGATGGAGCACATTACTACAAGGGGACAAAGATGGGCACATTGCAACAGAATGGGGACAAGGTTGCAGCACATTATTACAGAATGGGGACAAGAATGGGCACATTACTACAGAGTGGGGATGAGGATGGGACACATCACTACAAGGGGACAAGGATGAGCACATTACTATAGAATGGGGACAAAGTTGAGGCACATTATTACAGAATGGGGACAAGGATGGGCACATTACTACAGAGTGGAGACAAGTATGGGGCACATTACTACAGGATGGGGACAAGGATGGGGCACATTACTGTAGAATGGGGATGAGGATGGGACACATCACCTCAAGGGGACAAGGATGGGCACATTACTATAGAATGGGGACAAAGTTGGGGCACATTATTACAGAATGGGGACAAGGATAGGCACATTTCTTCAAGGGGACAAGGATGGGGCACATTTTTAAAAGGGACAAGGATGGGCACTTTACTATAGGATGGGGACAATGATGGGTACATTACTACAGGATGGGGATGAGGATGGGCACATTACTACAAGAGGACAAGGATGGACACATTACTACAAGAAGTGGAACAGGATGGGGGACATTACTAAAAGATGTTGTCCAAAACTACTATATGGTGCTAATTGTAAAACTATATTACTAACAAGAAAGGGATCAAGTATAAACAAAAAAAAAGCACAACATTTTTTTTTACCAATCATATAGTTTTAATATATATATATATATATATATATATATATATATATATATATATATATATATATATATATATAGTTTTACTATATTACTGGGAGAGAAACAAAGACCTCACATCCAGCCTATATTACTGGTATATTTGTAGTAAGTAAGCCCGGAGACAGAGTGACATTATTGTGCATAGGTGCTGCATACAAACAATGAGAAAAGATCAGTTGATCCTAAAGAGCTGTTGCATTTTTTGTGATACAGACAGAGAGGCTGTAAAAGGGAATTTGCCTTTATAACTGTTTATATCTGCCGCTCCTGCTTGTATCCCAGTGAACAGTCGCGGCAGCATCTCGCGCTCCTGCTTGCGTCCCAGTGAACAGTCGCAGCAGCATCTCATGCTCCTGCTTGCGTCCCGGTGAACAGTCGCGGCAGCATCTCGCACTCCTGCTTGCGTCCTGGTGAACAGTCGCGGCAGCATCTCGTGCTCCTGCTTGCGTCCTGGTGAACAGTCGCGGCAGCATCTCGCGCTCCTGCTTGCGTCCCAGTGAACAGTCGCGGCAGCATCTCGTGCTCCTGCTTGCGTCCCGGTGAACAGTCGCGGCAGCATCTCGCACTCCTGCTTGCGTCTCGGTGAACAGTCGCGGCAGCATCTCGCACTCCTGCTTGCGTCCCAGTGAACAGTCGTGGCAGCATCTCGCGCTCCTGCTTGCGTCCCGGTGAACAGTCGCGGCAGCATCTCGCACTCCTGCTTGCGTCCCGGTGAACAGTCGCGGCAGCATCTCGCGCTCCTGCTTGCGTCCCGGTGAACAGTCGCGGCAGCATCTCGCGCTCCTGCTTGCGTCCCAGTGAACAGTCGCGGCAGCATCTCATGCTCCTGCTTGCGTCTCGGTGAACAGTTGCGGCAGCACCTCGCGCTCCTGCTTGCGTCCCGGTGAACAGTCGCGGCAGCACCTCGCGCTCCTGCTTGCGTCCCAGTGAACAGTCGCGGCAGCATCTCGTGCTCCTGCTTGCGTCCCGGTGAACAGTCGCGGCAGCACCTCGCGCTCCTGCTTGCGTCCCAGTGAACAGTCGCGGCAGCACCTCGCGCTCCTGCTTGCGTCCCAGTGAACAGTCGCGGCAGCATCTCATGCTCCTGCTTGCGTCTCAGTGAACAGTTGCGGCAGCACCTCGCGCTCCTGCTTGCGTCCCGGTGAACAGTCGCGGCAGCATCTCGTGCTCCTGCTTGCGTCTCGGTGAACAGTTGCGGCAGCACCTCGCGCTCCTGCTTGCGTCCCGGTGAACAGTCGCGGCAGCACCTCGCGCTCCTGCTTGCGTCCCGGTGAACAGTCGCGGCAGCACCTCGCGCTCCTGCTTGCGTCCCAGTGAACAGTCACGGCAGCATCTCGCGCTCCTGCTTGCGTCCCGGTGAACAGTCACGGCAGCATCTCGCGCTCCTGCTTGCGTCCCAGTGAACAGTCGCGGCAGCTTCCCGTTATTTACTTCCTACGCAGGTATCAGCGCTCCATGGCTCAGTTATCAGGGAGGCATTAGGGGAATTATTGCCGAATATGGCTTCTCTATGATCTGCTTTGCAATGAATTCCCCTTTCCTTCTCTAAACGGAGGGAAATGATGATAAATTACAGAGGCCGCGCCTGCTCCAAAAAATCCGCTGCTCACTCACAAGATGTGAAGTTCTGTCTAATGAGGGGCGAGACCTCAATGTCCAGAACGCTGTCAAATATTTTATCTCAATAAGGAGAAATCTTCAAATTCTGGGAATTAATGAAGAGATAAAATCTGGAGATCAAAAATCCGAGACCTTGTAATAGATACAGCAAATATGAGGGCGATAGAGAAAGTAACAGCGCGAGGCCTGAGATATCAGCCAGATGAGGATATGGATACAATGTTACCACCTCGTCTACACTGAGGGACTGCGAACAGTGCATGTATCAGAGACAGAGGGGTCTACATACAGGAATCCCAAATACTCATATACAGAAAGATTTAGACAGTGACACAAGTTTTAGAATTTTAGCTTTTTACCAAAAACATATTCAAGAAGATCCAGTCCAATAATCAATCTCCGCATAAAGTGCCAGCTCAGCTTTAATTTGAGGGATTCACACCCTAATTGGAGGACGGGTTTAGAAATTACAGCTAAAGAGCCAAAAGTAGTTAGACAATTATCTCAAAAGATCTTTAATGGGCTGCATGGATTATTCCCTCATGAATCCATCATCATTTAAGCAGGTAAAAGGTCTGGAGCTTATTCCAGGTTCTACATTTGCATTTGGAAACTGTTGCTGTGAACCCACAACACGCGGTCAAAGGAGCTCCCATAGGAAGAGAAACCGATCATCATCAGGCTGAACAAAAGAAATCCATTAGAGAGAGCAAAAATGTTAGGAGCAAATACCGAGGGGTCACCACAAGGTGCAAATACAGAGGAGTCACCACAAGGTGCAAATACAGAGGAGTCACCACAAGGTGCAAATACAGAGGAGTCACCACAATATACAAATACAGAGGAGTCACCACAAGGAGCAAATACAGAGGAGTCACCACAAGGGGCAAATACAGAGGAGTCACCACAAGGTGCAAATACAGAGGAGTCACCACAAGGGGCAAATACAGAGGAGTCACCACAAGGTGCAAATACAGAGGAGTCACCACAAGAAGCAAATACAGAGGAGTCACCACAAGGAGCAAATACAGAGGAGTCACCACAACGAGCAAATACAGAGGAGTCACCACAACGAGCAAATACAGAGGAGTCACCACAAGGAGCAAATACAGAGGGGTCACCACAAGGTGCAAATACAGAGGAGTCACCACAAGGAGCAAATACAGAGGAGTCACCACAAGGAGCAAATACAGAGGAGTCACCACAACGAGCAAATACAGAGGAGTCACCACAACGAGCAAATACAGAGGAGTCACCACAAGGAGCAAATACAGAGGGGTCACCACAAGGTGCAAATACAGAGGAGTCACCACAAGGAGCAAATACAGAGGGGTCACCACAAGGAGCAAATACCGAGGAGTCACCACAAGGTGCAAATACAGAGGAGTCACCACAAGGTGCAAATACAGAGGAGTCACCACAAGGAGCAAATACAGAGGAGTCACCACAAGGAGCAAATACAGAGGAGTCACCACAAGGAGCAAATACAGAGGAGTCACCACAAGAAGCAAATACAGAGGAGTCACCACAAGTAGCAAATACAGAGGGGTCACCACAAGGATCAAATACAGAGGAGTCACCACAAGGAACAAATACAGAGGGGTCACCACAAGGTGCAAATACAGAGGGGTCACCACAAGGAGCAAATACAGAGGAGTCACCACAAGGAGCAAATACAGAGGAGTCACCACAAGGAGCAAATACAGAGGAGTCACCACAAGGAGCAAATACAGAGGGGTCACCACAAGGAACAAATACAGAGGAGTCACCACAAGGAGCAAATACAGAGGAGTCACCACAAGGAGCAAATACAGAGGAGTCACCACAAGGAGCAAATACAGAGGAGTCACCACAAGGAGCAAATACAGAGGAGTCACCACAAGGAGCAAATACAGAGGAGTCCCCACAAGGTGCAAATACAGAGGGGTCACCACAAGGAGCAAATACAGAGGGGTCACCACAAGGGGCAAATACAGAGGGGTCACCACAAGGTGCAAATACAGAGGAGTCACTACAAGGAGCAAATACAGAGGAGTCACCACAAGGAGCAAATACAGAGGAGTCACCACAAGGAGCAAATACAGAGGGGTCACCACAAGGAGCAAATACAGAGGAGTCACAACAAGGAGCAAATACAGAGGGGTCACCACAAGGAGGAAATACAGAGGGGTCACCACAAGGAGCAAATACAGAGGGGTCACCACAAGGAGCAAATACAGAGGAGTCACCACAAGGAGGAAATACAGAGGGGTCACCACAAGGTGCAAATACAGAGGAGTCACCACAAGGAGCAAATACAGAGGAGTCACCACAAGGAGCAAATACAGAAGAGTCACCACAAGGAGCAAATACAGAGGGGTCACCACAAGGAGCAAATACAGAGGAGTCACCACAAGGAGCAAATACAGAGGGGTCACCACAAGGAGCAAATACAGAGGGGTCACCACAAGGAGCAAATACAGAGGAGTCACCACAAGGAGCAAATACAGAGGGGTCACCACAAGGAGCAAATACAGAGGAGGCACCACAAGGAGCAAATACAGAGGGGTCACCACAAGGAGCAAATACAGAGGGGTCACCACAAGGAGCAAATACAGAGGAGTCACCACAAGGTGCAAATACAGAGGAGTCACCACAAGGTGCAAATACAGAGGAGTCACCACAAGGAGCAAATACAGAGGAGTCACCACAAGGTGCAAATACAGAGGAGTCACCACAAGGTGCAAATACAGAGGAGTCACCACAAGGAGCAAATACAGAGGGGTCACCACAAGGAGCAAATACAGAGGAGGCACCACAAGGAGCAAATACAGAGGGGTCACCACAAGGAGCAAATACAGAGGGGTCACCACAAGGAGCAAATACAGAGGAGTCACCACAAGGTGCAAATACAGAGGAGTCACCACAAGGAGCAAATACAGAGGAGTCACCACAAGGTGCAAATACAGAGGAGTCACCACAAGGTGCAAATACAGAGGAGTCACCACAAGGAGCAAATACAGAGGGGTCACCACAAGGAGCAAATACAGAGGGGTCACCACAAGGAGCAAATACAGAGGAGTCACCACAAGGTGCAAATACAGAGGAGTCACCACAAGGAGCAAATACAAAGGAGTCACCACAAGGTGCAAATACAGAGGAGTCACCACAAGGTGCAAATACAGAGGAGTCACCACAAGGTGCAAATACAGAGGGATCGCCACAAGGAGCAAATACAGAGGAGGCACCACAAGGAGCAAATACAGAGGAGGCACCACAAGGAGCAAATACAGAGGAGTCACCACAAGGAGCAAATACAGAGGAGTCACCACAAGGAGCAAATACAGAGGAGTCACCACAAGGAGCAAATACAGAGGGGTCACCACAAGGTGCAAATACAGAGGAGTCACCACAAGGTGCAAATACAGAGGGGTCACCACAAGGAGCAAATACAGAGGAGTCACCACAAGGAGCAAATACAGAGGAGTCACCACAAGGAGGAAATACAGAGAGGTCACTACAAGGAGGAAATACAGAGGGGTCACCACAAGGAGCAAATACAGAGGAGTCACCACAAGGAGCAAATACAGAGGAGTCACCACAAGGAGCAAATACAGAGGAGTCACCACAAGGAGGAAATACAGAGGGGTCACCACAAGGAGCAAATACAGAGGAGTCACCACAAGGAGGAAATACAGAGGGGTCACCACAAGGAGCAAATACAGAGGGGTCACCACAAGGAGCAAATACAGAGGAGTCACCACAAGGAGCAAATACAGAGGGGTCACCACAAGGAGCAATACAGAGGAGGCACCACAAGGTGCAAATACAGAGGAGTCACCACAAGGAGCAAATACAGAGGAGTCACCACAAAGGAGAAAATACAGAGGAGTCACCACAAGGTGCAAGTACAGAGGAGTCACCACAAGGAGCAATCTACTCATCAGCCTAAAAACAGAAAGGCCAGGTTAGACTTTGCCAAAAAAAAAATCTAAAGAAGTTGCCCAGTTCTGGAAAAGCAGCAGAGGCTGGATGAGACTAATATTAACCTGCACCAGACTGATTGAAGAAGAAAGTCTTAAGAATTCTTGGAGCGGCTCCTGATCCTGAGCACAGCTTGTCCTCTGTAACACATGGCAGAAGCGGCGGTGTGATGGCCGGGTATGCAGAGTTAAAAATGGCCCTGGGGCACTAGTCGGTATTGAGTATGTGACTGAAGACAGAAGCAGCCGGATGAATTCTGAAGTGTATAGGACTTTCTGCTCAGATTCAACGAAATGCAGCAATGATTGGACGACGCTTCACAGACAGATGGAGAATGACCTAAAACATCCTGTGAACGTGAAAAAAAGGAATATTCTGCAATGGCCAAGTCCTCATCAGATCTCAGCCCCATTAAGCTGCATTTCACATGAAGAAGACAAAAGTTAAGGCGGTAAGAGCCACAAACAAGAAACAACTGAAGTCACCGCAGTAAAGGCAGCTGTCGCGGGCGGGGAGGAGGGTGTCAGCACACCGCGCTCACCCCTTCTGCTCGGGTCCGGCAGCTGCTCCTGGTGGCTCGAGCCGTAGGCCGGATCCCGGGGTTTCTCGAGCGACACTCCTCGCCCGTGAGTGAAAGGGGGGTGTTTGTTGGGTGTGGGGATTGTTATAGTTCGTGACGCCACCCACGGTTGTGGTGATTGCACCACCGCTGCTCAGTGTGGGGATCCCGGGGATGGTGATGGGAGCAGCCAGGTGTTGTGTTGCCCCTCCGTGGGTAGGGGTTGGTGATCCCGGGGCCCAGTGAAGAGATGTAAAGTGTAGGGCCTGGAGGGCGCAGGGACGCGGGGGCAGCGCTGTGCCTTGCGGCACTGTGGTACTCACTCAGCCTGAGACTTGGACACAGTTTGTACGGTAAACCAAACGGCTGGTAGGACGGTCCCACAGACGGCTGCACCTGCACTCCCGGTAGGTGACGGTGATGTCTCTCTTCCTTGCACCTGTGTTGACTGATGGTAGCGGTGGATTCCCTCCGGTTACCCGCTCCCCGACTGCAATCTGGGCCGGAGGAGCTCTACACTTTGCCCGCAGGCGCTGGCCCTGGGGAAACTGGTGCCCTGGCGGTGGCGGTGTCTCCCCTGTAATGGTCGGGCTGTTGCCGTCAATCGGGACTTGGTTGCTGGGGGATCTACGTCCCCTTCACTGACGGATTCGGCAAATTTGGCGACTCCTAGCCTTGCCGGGGTCCGAGAGGCCCCTGCCCTGGTGCTGACTGTCCTTCGGAACACTGCTCCAGACCACCGGGCACACAGCCAACGGGGTCCTTCCAGGAACTTCCAAACGGTCCCCCTCCGGACAGTCACCGCCGTCGCTGACCTTGCTGTTCTAGCCCTACACACAGCTGGGCTCTCAGGCTTTGCACACTCTCCGCGCTGTCACCACTTCTTGCTTTCCTCCTTTACTCCTTTTCTTTCCTCCACTTTCACTTCTTGGTTGTTTACTCTAGCCCTCAGCTAGACTTCACTCTTGCCCTCCCCGGGCTAATCTGCCTGACACTTCCTGCCTCCAGAGCTGTGAGCTCCTTGGTGGGCGGAGCCAACCGCCTGGCCCACCCCCTGGTGTGCATCAACAGACTCCTGGAGGAAGGCAACAAGGATTTCTGGTTAGCAGATGTGCCTACCTGGAGTGTGGGGTGTGGTGGTGTTATGACCTGTGTCCCCTGGCTTGCCCAGGGCGACACATTCCCCCTTAGCAAAATGCAGACCGTCCGTGGGCTGCCGTCCTACACCGGTTTTATTTTTCTGTAAAAAGGGGATAACAGGGTTAAACAAACATGCATAACATTTTTAATAAACTCTTCCCCAGACGGGAGGCACATTTACTTTTAACGTTTCAACGGTATACGGTCACGGTTTCCGCTCTCTCCCACCCAAGTAACCTGGCCCTGATGCTGCCCCTAAAACCCAGGCAGCACCCCTTGACCCACAGTCCAGCACATGGTACCCGAGCGGGATCTGTCCTTCCCTCCAGAGGGTAGCCACCGGTTCCTTTGGTGGCTGGGCCCTGGCCTGCTCTGCTCAGGGCCCTCCCTCCAACCTGCCTCTCCGGAGGCGGCATTGCGGAAACGGTAACGGTACCCAACATATTTACAAGCCACTAACGTTTGTGGTTGCCCTGCAAAGTTCACGGGCTTGTCCATGGATAGTTCCCATGCATTTTTAAACTTTAAACGGTCCCCACGGGGACAACGGTGCCGGCTCCAGCCGGTTGCAAATCAACAAAATAAATCAGGTTACTTCTTCGGTGTGATCATTTTCATTATTGGCAAAACTTTCAAACAAGCAGGTGGTCCCAACGGGGACGGTGCTGCGGGCCTCCATTGCCCTACTCCGGTTCCTCTGCTAAGGCGGACCCACCCTCTGCCACCAGCACATCAAACATGCACTGACATGCCCGCTATGACAGGGGTACCCGGTACCCATTTCCACCGGTACGCGAGGTATGGTAAACCACGGGGTCCCCCACATAGCGGGAACGCTCACTTGCTCCTTCAGCTGCAACAATGGACTCGGAGCTGGGGCAGGAGTCGTCATCTCTTGTTCCTGCGTCAGGCGGGTTGCCGCCAGCTGCCGCAGCCTCCTGGTCTCCAGCATCCAACACTTCAGCCCCTTCTGCGGTAGCGTGGAGCAGCATAGTAGGCGAGCCTATACTGAGGCGCCCCAGACGTGACGGCAAGGACGATGCATAGGCCGAGACTAGGCCGGGCCCCTCAGCCGCAGCGGCCGGTCCAGATAGGACATAGGGACGTGGGTCACCAGTCGGTTCTGCTACATCTATTCCCCTCTCGCACCTCGGGGCAGTTGTAATCAGCTCCTCCACCACGTTGGTCCACTGCTCCAGCATCCGGAAGATCTGATCCTGCTGTCGTTGGTGGAATTGTATCACCCGGGCCTTCATCCAGGCCACGGTTCCAGGCTCCGGGTCCAGCACAGTCACTGCTGGGACTTCTAGCACCATGCTGTTAAGGGGCCGCGGTTCCAGCGGTTCCCCCTGGTGTACTTCAGGACCGTCTTGGACGTCTGCAGCCGGCTGGTCCGCCGGAGCGGCTGGGCAGGGTATCGCTACCGGTTGGGCTGGTAGCGGGCCTAATGGCGGGGCGGCAGCAACTATCGCGGGTAGCGGGGAGAGAGGCAGGGTGAGCGGAAGCCGGCCGGGCCCCTCAGCTCCAACGGCCGATCCCTCAGGAATACAGGGGCGTGGGTCGCTTACCCGCTCCTCCAAATCCTCTTCTGCCTCGCGTCTCCACATAGCAGCCACCACGTCCGCCATGTCGGTCTCCCACTCCTCCAGGAGGAGTTGCATATGAGCCTGCAGACGGTTACTCAGCGGGACGGTCCGGTCCCTCAACCACGTCGCCGTGCCGGGCGCGGGGGCTTCCTCGTTGGGAGTTGGGTCGTACATCTTGGCCAGCATGCCTTCCAGGAACCCAGTCAGTCTGCAGAGTCCTGGCGTCTCTGCTTGTATAGCCGCAGCTACATGCGGCCAGCCGCCATCGCGTCCCCCTTAGCTCTTTCCGGCCCCTCCTCTCTCGGGGCGGGGTTTTGGCCTTCGCGCCTCTACTGCTCGAGAAGACGCTCGAGCGGGAACTTTTCGCGCCAAAGATGGCGGCTTCTGAAATTTTTCTGCCGGATACCTCCGGCGGTAACAAGGCGCACCTCTACCAGACGGCAGAGCGGTAAGATCCTGTTCGTGACGCCAAGTTGTCGCGGGCGGGGAGGAGGGTGTCAGCACACCGCGCTCACCCCTTCTGCTCGGGTCCGGCAGCTGCTCCTGGTGGCTCGAGCTGTAGGCCGGATCCCGGGGTTTCTCGAGCGACACTCCTCGCCCGTGAGTGAAAGGGGGGTGTTTGTTGGGTGTGGGGATTGTTATAGTTCGTGACGCCACCCATGGTTGTGGTGATTGCACCACCGCTGCTCAGTGTGGGGGTCCCGGGGATGGTGATGCGGAGCAGCCAGGTGTTGTGTTGCCCCTCCGTGGGTAGGGGTTGGTGATCCCGGGGCCCAGTGAAGAGATGTAAAGTGTAGGGCCTGGAGGGCGCAGGGACGCGGGGGCAGCGCTGTGCCTTGCGGCACTGTGGTACTCACTCAGCCTGAGACTTGGACACAGTTTGTACGGTAAACCAAACGGCTGGTAGGACGGTCCCACAGACGGCTGCACCTGCACTCCCGGTAGGTGACGGTGATGTCTCTCTTCCTTGCACCTGTGTTGACTGATGGTAGCGGTGGATTCCCTCCGGTTACCCCGCTCCCCGACTGCAATCTGGGCCGGAGGAGCTCTACACTTTGCCCGCAGGCGCTGGCCCTGGGGAAACTGGTGCCCTGGCGGTGGCGGTGTCTCCCCTGTAATGGTCGGGCTGTTGCCGTCAATCGGGACTTGGTTGCTGGGGGATCTACGTCCCCTTCACTGACGGATTCGGCAAATTTGGCGACTCCTAGCCTTGCCGGGGTCCGAGAGGCCCCTGCCCTGGTGCTGACTGTCCTTCGGAACACTGCTCCAGACCACCGGGCACACAGCCAACGGGGTCCTTCCAGGAACTTCCAAACGGTCCCCCTCCGGACAGTCACCGCCGTCGCTGACCTTGCTGTTCTAGCCCTACACACAGCTGGGCTCTCAGGCTTTGCACACTCTCTGCGCTGTCACCACTTCTTGCTTTCCTCCTTTACTCCTTTTCTTTCCTCCACTTTCACTTCTTGGTTGTTTACTCTAGCCCTCAGCTAGACTTCACTCTTGCCCTCCCCGGGCTAATCTGCCTGACACTTCCTGCCTCCAGAGCTGTGAGCTCCTTGGTGGGCGGAGCCAACCGCCTGGCCCACCCCCTGGTGTTCATCAACAGACTCCTGGAGGAAGGCAACAAGGATTTCTGGTTAGCAGATGTGCCTACCTGGAGTGTGGGGTGTGGTGGTGTTATGACCTGTGTCCCCTGGCTTGCCCAGGGCGACACACAGCAAAACCTGACAAAGGAGACCAGCGATGGAGACGTCCATGACCGGAAGCCTCATACAGGAGGAGACCAGCGATGGAGATGTCCATGACCGGAAGCCTCATACAGGAGGAGACCAGGGATGGAGACGTTCATGGCCGGAAGCCTCATACAAGAAGAGACCAGTGATGGAGACGTCCATGGCCGGAAGCCTCACACAGGAAGAGACCAGTGATGGAGACGTCCATGACCGGAAGCCTCATACAGGAGGAGACCAGGGATGGAGACGTCCATGGCCGGAAGCCTCACACAGGAAGAGACCAGCGATGGAGACATCCATGGCCAGAAGCCTCACACAGGAGGAGACCAGCGATGGAGACGTCCATGGCCGGAAGCCTCACACAGGAAGAGACCAGCGATGGAGACATCCATGGCCAGAAGCCTCACACAGGAGGAGACCAGCGATGGAGACATCTATGGCCAGAAGCCTCACACTGGAGGAGACCAGCGATGGAGACATCCATGGCCAGAAGCCTCACACTGGAGGAGATCAGCGATGGAAACGTCCATGGCCGGAAGCCTCACACAGGAGGAGACCAGCGATGGAGACGTCCATGGCCGGAAGCCTCACACAGGAAGAGACCTTCATATCCTCCATATACAGAGCAGTCACCTATCCTCCATATACAGAGCAGTCACCTATCCTCCATATACAGAGCAGTCACATATCCTCCATATACAGAGCAGTCACATATCCTCCATATACAGAGCAGTCACATATCCCCCATATACAGTGTAGACTCACGACTTTGCTTATAATCTTAGCTACATAGCTGTACACACAGTGACTGCTTCTAAAATTACATGGCCGTACAGTCTCTATATACAATGCAGTCGCGTGCTCGGCCATCTTTATGTTGAGCAACAATTGTTTTTTTCAGATCCTCTGAGAATTCTTTGCCATGAGGAACTGAAGTCCTCAGTGGTTGATACCTTTAACCCCTTAACGACCGCGGGCCGTAAAATTACGTCCTAAATGACATAATCTTACTGCCCGCGGTCCTCCGGCGGCAGCATGCCGCGATCGGCACACATCTCAGCTGATTTTCACAGCTGAGATGTGTGCCTGCTAGGCACGAGCAGAATCGTTATCTGCTCGTGCCGATTAACCCCTTATAATGGCGCTGTCAATACATGACAGCGCCATTATAAGCGCAATCGCGGTAAAGTTTTACTTACCGCCGAAACCGGAAGTCACGTGACGCGATCACGTGACTCCCGATAGTTGTCATGGTAGTACAGGGTCATGTGATGACTCCTGTACTACACATGAATTGGTTTCACTTTCGCTGTGCCCGGGGCACAGCAAAAGAGAAAGACAGCGTATCTGCTGTTTACAGCCTTCCAGCTGTGATCAGCAGATACTGCAAAGCGATCGGAATGCTGATCGCAATAGCCCCCTAGGGGGACTAGTAAAATAAAAAAAAAAAGTAAAAAAATAAGTTTTAAAAAATTAAAAAAAAAACAAAAAAACCTAAAAGTTCAAATCACCCCCCATTCGCCCCATTGAAAATTAAAGGGTTAAAAAAATAAAAAATATACACACATTTGGTATCGCCGCGTTCAGAAACGCCCGATCTATCAAAATATAAAATCAATTAATCTGATCAGTAAACGGCGTAGCGGCAAAAAAATTCCAAACGCCAAAACGACGTTTTTTTGTCGCCACAACTTTTGCGCAAAATGCAATAAGAGGCGATCAAAACGTAGCATCTGCGCAAAAATGGTACCGTTAAAAACGTCAGCTCGAGACGCAAAAAATAAGCCGTCATTGAGCCTAAGATCCCGAAAAATGAGAACGCTACGGGTCACGGAATATGGCGTAAAACGTGCGCCACTTTTTTCGGACAAACTTCCGATTTTTTTTTAACCCCTTATATAAAAGTAAACCTATACATGTTTGGTGTCTACGAACTCGCACTGACCTGAGGCATCACACCCACACATCAGTTTTACCATATAGTGAACACAGTGAATAAAATATCTCAAAAATCATAGTGCTATCGCACTTTTTTTGCAATTTTTCAGCATTTGGAATTTTTTTGCCATTTTCTAGTACACAATATGGTAAAACTGATGGTTTCATTTAAAAGTACAGCTCGTTCCGCAAAAAATGAGCCCTCACATGACCATATTGACTGAAAAATAAAAAAGTTACGTCTCTCAGAAAAAGAATGGCGAAAAAAAAAAACGGAAAGCGAAAAATCGGCCGGTCGTGAAAGGGTTAAGGCTATGTGTCCACGGTAGAATGTACCTGCGGATTTTTCTGCATGAAAATCCGCGACTTTCGCGGCAAATCCGCACCTTATTTTTGCTGCGGATTTGCCGCGGATTTACCGCGGATTTACCGCGAAATTGCCGCGGATTTTGATGCGGATTTTTTTTTTTTTTTCCCCCATTCTATACCCAAAATCCGCACCAAAATCCGCAACAATAATTGACATGCTGCAGATTTTTCCGGATCAAAATCCGCGGCAAATCCGCCGCGGAAAAATCCGCAGCATGGACACAGCATTTCCAAAATGCCATTGAAATGGTTTGGAAGTGCCGCTGCTGCAGATTTTCGGAAAATCCGCGGTAAATCCGCGGCAAAATCCGCGCAAAATCCGCAGCGTGGACACATAGCCTAAGGTATCAACCACTGAGGACTTCAGTTTTTTTAAACAATTTTTTTTTATCTCTACTGGCTAACATGGTACAAAGATATATTTTAAATTTGCCATGAGGAGCCATGCAGAACTTCCAGTGACCAGTATGAGAGAGTGTGTGACAGATAACACCGAATAATGGGACAATTAAACTCGCACACCACTAATCAAAGCTAATGAAGGATTCACTCTCTAAGCTCAGTGTTTGTTTATTTAAATGTCTTGACGTATCTATAAGGGATAAGCAGGTTACATGCTAAACATCTCCATACCAATCTACCTAAATAAAGACGAGAACCACGACTTTATTGCAGGAATGGCCACAGTTTTATTTAACTGTATATATGTATACCAAAACTCGTGGCCCAACATGCCACTCAATTGTTAAACTTAACCTTATACATATATACTCGTATAACCAGAAACACCGATAGATC
Organism: Anomaloglossus baeobatrachus; assembly: GCF_048569485.1. Taxonomy (NCBI): domain Eukaryota; kingdom Metazoa; phylum Chordata; class Amphibia; order Anura; family Aromobatidae; genus Anomaloglossus; species Anomaloglossus baeobatrachus. The sequence goes on along the minus strand of NC_134355.1, from coordinate 13,917,841 downwards.
CGTCCGAGAGACCAACCATCATTCCTAACCCCCCGGCCGTAACCTCCAAAACCGGCCCAGAGGACCACCTCGGCCGTGACCACCCGGCCCAAGGTGAGGGGTAACAACGTTCCATCGTTGATTACCCCTACCCAGAACCTGCGGGACCTCCGCCCACAAGTTCCCATCCAGTCCGAAGCCACTCCCCTTGAGCGACTTCGTACCAACAAACCGACTGTCGGTACTCCCAACCTCTCAGACGGACCTATCACCCCGCCACAGACCGGCCAAGTGACCCCTTACTTGGCCCGGGCCCCCCACACCCCTAGTGCTTGCTCCAGGCCATCCCTCAAACCCAACATCCATAAATCCAGACCCACATCGGTCAGATGAACCCCATCTCTCCTTAGATACTGCTCCGTGGACTCCTCCAATTCTCTATGCCGCACCACCAACCCACCATTCCTCGCCACAAACCTACCAATGACCCGGTTCAGCTTGCTCCGAGCCCTATTAATACGGTCCACCGACCTACCAAAACGCCACTGCGTCCGAGCTATGATGTCCGACCACACAATAACTATGCCCGGGAACGCCCTCCACAAATGTAACAGGTCCAGCTTTATGTCCCTTTTCAATTCCCTTGCCGACCTTACTCCCAGATCGTTCCCACCCACGTGCAAAATTAACACATCAGGGTCACGATCCATACGGCTATAATAAGCCACCTCTGGGCGCACTCTACCCCAGGTCATGCCCTGAATTCCGAGCCACTTCACTCGGGCTTCCGACACCGACACTCCAAGCTGCCGACCGTCACGACGCACATCCGCTCGCAACGCTCCCCAATACACATAGGAGTGCCCGAGGATCCACACAAGGCATGGACCTACAAAAATACAAAAACCACGAATAAAAACAGCAACTGCACAAGAAAATCACAACAAACCAACATCAACGCAAACCAGGAATCCCCCACCCCTGACCATCACCTGACTAAGTGAGGCCTAATGTACAAGCGAAACCTGGAAGACTCCCACCTCCCAATCCGCCGGATACAATCCTCACTCAAACCCCACCTGGCGGCCTCCGTCGCCGCCCCAATCCGGAAGGAGTGAGACCCGTACTCACGTGGCTCCTCCCCCACCCTTGCTAAAGCCATCTTCAGCACCGCATTGAATTGGTACCGCGACAAAGCCAATCCATCCGCATGTCTAAGAAAAACGCCAGGGAAACCGCCGCGCACCTTTAAAAACTCTGACACTTGCACCACTGGGCACAACTGGTGCCCCGGTAAAGCAAACAACACTACTAAGCGCCCCCGGCCCCTCTGATCCGTCTTCGAAAAGCGAAGGCGACATTCCACTCTATCCTCCCCCAGCATTACATCCTCCAACAGCAACCCACCCATCGCTTGCTTGGTCGGGCTGACCAATTCACCAATGCGAAAGGCCCCAAAAAACGCCAATACAAAAGCTACCGAAAACAACACCCGCTCATAAGGAGACGAACACAATTCCCCCAAACACCCCACTAAACGACCCAACAATGGCAATGACACCGGCCGCCTCATATCACGCGACTGGGCCCCTTTTCGAAAACCCTTCATTGCCTGCCGCACCAGAAAATCCTTAGTCGCGTCCCGAACCCCTTGCATCTGAAACAAGAAGGCCAATGCCGCCAGCTTGCAACCAATCACCGAAACGGACCGACCTGCCGAAAAATCCCCACTAATTAACATCAAGACCCCCAACACTCGGCCTTTGTAACCCGACTCCATAAAGTCCCCTCTTTCCAACTCTGCCCATGCCTTCCACACCGCCTGATATCGGCACCAAGTAGCCTCAGACACCGATCTCCTAATTCCCTCAAATGCTATACCGATGCCAGGTCCCACAGCCATTCCGGGCAAGGTTCTCCATCCGCGTCCGCTCCCGGCACCAGCTTCCTGAACCTGCAAAACTGAAACCGTGACAGCGCGTCAGCCACCTCGTTTCGAATCCCTGGCACGTGCCGAGCCACCACGCAAATGTTCAACTCCAAGCAACGCAACACCAGGTGCCTTAAATACCCCACAACCGGTGGGGATTTTGCCGAGAGTGCATTGATGGAATGCACCACCGCCATGTTGTCACAATGCATGCAAACCCTTCTTCCGGAAAAAACGGGGCCCCACAACTCCACTGCCACAATGATGGGAAACAATTCCAGCAGCGCCAAATTCCTCACCAAACCTGCTTCCACCCAACGCCGTGGCCACTGTCCCACACACCAGCGCGTCTGAAAAATTGCCCCAAAACCTGTCGCTCCAGCCGCATCAGTATACAATTCCAACTGGCTATTGGACAATGCCTCGCTCATCCAAAGGGTCCGACCGTTGTACCGGTCCAAGAACTGCTCCCAAACCGACAAATCCCCCTTCATCACTTTTGTCACCCTGACAAAGTGATTTGGAGCTTTTACCCCCGCGGTTGCGCTCGCCAATCTCCTATTAAATATCCGCCCCATCGGCATAATGCGACAAGCGAAATTCAATTTACCGAGCACTGACTGCAAATCCCGCAACCGCACCTTCTTGGCCTGAGACAAAAACCGCACCGACGCCTTCAAATCCAAAATCTTCCCCTCCGGCAACCGGCATTCCATTGCCAGTGTATCAATTTCGATACCTAAGAAACATAGAGCCGTCACCGGCCCTTCTGTTTTTTCTTTTGCCAACGGAATACCTAGGCTCCGCGCGATCCGCTCTAACGTAAATAACAACAAGGAGCAAACCGAAGAGCCCGCCGGACCCACGCAAAAGAAGTCATCCAAATAGTGAATCACTGAATGGACCCCTGCCACCTCTTTGACTACCCATTCCACAAAAGTACTAAATGCCTCAAAATGAGCACACGAAATGGAACAGCCCATCGGCAGGCAGCGATCCACATAGTATTCCCCATCCCACATACACCCTAAGAGATGAAGGCTCTCTGGATGCACCGGGAGTAAACGAAAAGCTGCTTCCACATCCGCCTTTGCCATCAGGGCACCCCGCCCCGCAACCCTTACCAGCTCCAACGCCTTATCAAACGATACATAACATACCGCCGACAACTCTGGTGATATCCCATCATTCACCGACAATCCCGCCGGATACGATAAATGATGAATGAGCCGAAATTTGTTCGGCTCCTTCTTGGGTACCACCCCCAAGGGGGAAATCCGTAAATTGGAGAATGGCGGGTCCTGGAACGGGCCCGCCATCCTCCCCAACTCCACCTCCTTTTGCAGCTTTTCCTTCACCACCGCCGGATGTTCTTTTGCGGACCTCAAATTACCCGGGCGAAACACCGGCGCCTCAGATTCAAACGGAATCCGAAAACCCTCCATAAAACCCTGTGCCAACAACTCCGCCGCCCGAACATCCGGGTATCTATTTAAATAGGGAAGCATCGCCTCTACCCTCACTGGCGTCCTCCCTTTTTCCAGCCCCCTCCCCTGCCTTACCTTTTCCTTTTTTGAAGCACCTGGCCAAGGAGTGGGACCCTCCACATCCGGAACACTCGTGTTTAAACCGACACGAGGCCCCGAACTTACACTGTCCCTCGTTATATTGCCAACAAGCCCCCTTTTTCTGTCCAGCCGGGGACCCGCCGCTCGCACCCGGGCTCCCGGCACCCCCTCGAAAGGGCTGAGCCGGAGCCGTCATTAACCGCATCCACAAAGAAATATCCTTGTGGCCCCACTGGACACCAGGCCGCAGAGCCTTCCGTTGCCGGAATTGCTCATCATATCTTAGCCACCCTAAACCGCCGTACACCCTATACGCCTCCCCTATCGCGTCCATATATCCAAATAGGGCGGAACAATGCTCCGGCTCCTTTTCCCCGATCACGCTGGCTAATATCGCAAAGGCCTGTAGCCAGTTAGTGAACGTCCTCGGAATCAATCTATACCTTCGTTTCTCTTCGTCCTCTTTCTCCTTTTTTGTATCACTGGGTTTCACTTTATCCAAATTAAACTTCTCCAAGGGAAGCAAGGAAAAAATTTCCACATACTCCCCTTTCCAAATCTTTTCCCTCACCTCCTTCTTCAAATGAACCCCTAACTGACCTTCAAAACACACGTAAATTTCACTCCGTGCCCTATCATCCAAACGCACAACCTCATCCTCCTTTTCTTTTTCCTTTTCCGCCTCCTTACTCACACCCACGTCAGCCGCCCCGCCGGCCGCCAGTCCCGCACCTACCGCCGAGGTAGGGTCCCGCACCGTCACCCCGCTCACCGGCGCCTCAGTCTGCACCACCTCCGTGGGGCCCACCCACGCCCCTACCGGAGCCCCAGGCCCAATCCGACTAACCCGCTCCGCAGACAACCCTTGCAACACCCCCAAAAGTTGCCCCCAAAACTCCGGGCCCGGAAAACCAGACTGTCCGACCGCACTCGCCCCTTGCGCCACACTTCCCGCGACGGAACCCCCGCCCCCGCCCGCACTACACACAGCATTAAACATTTCAGTTGTCCGCTCACCAGGCTGCCGTTGAACCGATGCCGGAACAGCCGTACCCCGATCTTCCTGCTGCCGCTCCGTCCGACCTGCCGCTGCCATTGCTCCGTCATCACCGCCGGATTCTGACGTGCTGCCGAAGTCTTCAGGGGGGACCAGCGAGGGGACAGCCTGCACCTGGCGGCCGTCAACCCCCACGGTCACCGCACCCTGCTCCTCCGGGCGACTCCTGCTCGACCTTTTTCTTTTACCACGCCGTGGCGCCCTGCCGCCGTCTTTCCGAGCCGTATTCACCTGCTGCGCCGCCGTTGCTCCCGCCGCTCTCACTGGGCTCCCTCCCTGCCGACTGCAGGAAGACCGTGCTGCATTTGCCCCTCGCTGGGAACACCCCCCAGCCCGATCCTCGCCGGGGGGGACCGTAATAGTGGATCTCAGCCGTGCCTGCGGGCCACCGTACCCCTCCTCCACACTCCTCACGTCCCCGCTCCCATCCGCATCCATCCTCCGACCTGCAGCTCTCCCCTGCGGCCTGCAGGGAGTCTCCGTCCGTGATCTGGAATGCTGAGCGCCACCCCCGGCCGGCACTTCACCGGGGGCTGCCGTGATCGCTGCTCCGGTCCGTGACTGCGCAGGCCGCGGACCGGAAGTGGGCCTCGCCGAGGCTCCGCCCACCCCCGACCCGCGGGATCTCCGTCGAGGATTCCTCCCGGCGGCCGGGAGCTCCCCCTGGTAAGATGGAGGGCTCCGCTGTCCCGGAGGGTCCCCGTAGGGGCTCCTAGATCTCTCCCTCCCCCTCCAGCTGGGGGAGTAGCGCTCCGGCGGTCGCGCCCGCCGAGCACGTAGCAGCGGCCCGGGCGCAGGAGCAGCAGGCAGAACCGCTCCAGCCCCACAGACCGCCGCCAGCTGCTGCCGCGGAACATCCACGCCGAGGACCTCGGAGGCCCCCCTCACCATCTCCAACAGCTCATTGATGTCAGCCATGGCAGCACGCAGCCCAAACGTCCTGGGGCCACAACTTTCCGGCGACAAAAGGGGAGGTAATCAGTACACCCCCTCTCTTATACCTCCCACAAACTCCCACCCCTCCCTTGCTCCCCTCCCAATCCCCTTACAGCTCCCTTCTACCAATCCCATAGCCCCACATATCCCCTATCCATGTAATCCAAATTAACCCCTTCCTAACCTGGCACCCTCCCGATCGTCATGGGGTCCATTCACCCCTATGGGGCTCACTGCCCTTCTTTTATTCTGCCATCCCTCTGCTCTGTGCATATATTTCTGTTTCTTCAGATATTTTGTCATACCATGCCTGATGAAGGGACCTGAGATGTCTCGAAAGCTTCTATGTAACATCATCTTATTTTATTTTAGTTAGCCATTAAAAGGTATCACAACTACAAAATTTTAATTTTGAGAGCTGAGAGCGATCACTCAACACCAAATGTAACACACCGGCTCCTTCAGTCACACTGGAGACCTTGTAACACTAATGAGTCACATGACACTGGGGAGGGAAAATGGTTTAATTGGGCAAAATGTGTCCATTATCTGTTAGGGGTGTACTCACTTTTGTTGCCAGTGGTTTAGACATTAAGGGTTGTGTTGAGGTTTTTTTTTACACTGTTATACAAGTTGCGCACTGACACTGCACATTGTATCACAGGGTCAGGTCTTCAGCGCTGTTCCAGGAAAAGATCTAAAATATTTACAAAAATGTGAGGGGTGTACTCACTTTTGTGGTATACTGTACATACAACATTTTTATGCAAATATTGTGACCTTATGTGAGAACATGCGACTTTTTGCAGTAAAATATATCAGAAATTGGGAACATAAAAAATTAAGAGCGGTTTTTGTTTTAAGCAGAATTCATGAAACACGAGTGGCATTTTGAAGAATTTGTTGCAAAAAATTTCATCAAATCTCACAAATCAGAAAAAGAAAAGTAACTTAAAACCCCCACAAACATTGCCTTGGGCCCGGAGAAAGCGATCGCTCCTCACAGAGAGGGAGGCGGCTCTTCTGTGCAAAGTGCAAAATCCCGATGGCAAAAATTTATCATTTGCATTTTTTAAGATCCTTTTATAATTTGTTTTGCAGTTTTTGTTGCCGATTCTTGCACCAAATTCTTCAAATTGATGGAAACGTAACTAAAAGAAGTGGAAATCAATATTTTATGAGATGCAAAAAGTTGAAAAGTAACAAGGTGAGGAAAAACTAACTCAAAGCCTGAACCAGAACCGAGGATATTCCACCTTGCACATTTGTACTTTGGTGCATAATGTATCAATCTGTCGGAATCCTTGGATTTTTCGGCGCTGGTTTCCGGGGTGATACATGTGAGCCGCTGAAGTTTTGCAGCCGTTTTTAGCCACATCTCCATGGACAGGGCATCATTAGTGCATTACAGGCGCAGCAGGAGGCAATTTTGCTTCTGACAATTGTTATTCTGTATCTGAAAGAAATTCTTTTCTCTGCAAACACATCCTGCGAGCGGCGGAGAGAAGACACAATGACAGACAATAAACCCAGAAGAAAAGACATTCAGCACTTTCAACCTGACCTAAAAGTGCCCAGCGATCGAGGCTGACAGCCCATCTCCATCTATTCCTGGAGAAGGAGGAAACGGACGGGGAAAAGCTACTGCAAGGTGCGCAGATACTGGAGGACAGGAGCTTAAAGCGACAAATCATATCACACATTACCAACTGGAATTATTCTATATACACTACAATAATTATCCTGTACTGATACTTAATTACATATATATTATACTCCAGAGCTGCACTCACTATTCTGCTGGTGCAGTCACTGTGCACATACATTACATTACTGATCCTGAGTTACCTCCTGTATTATACTCCAGAGCTGCACTCACTATTCTGCTGCTGCAGTCACTGTGTACATACATTACTGATCCTGAGTTACCTCCTGTATTATACTCCAGAGCTGCACTCACTATTCTGCTGGTGCAGTCACTGTGTACATGCATTACATTACTGATCCTGAGATACCTCCTGTATTATACTCCAGAGCTGCACTCACTATTCTGCTGGTGCAGTCACTGTGTACATACATTACTGATCCTGAGATACCTCCTGTATTATACTCCAGAGCTGCACTCACTATTCTGCTGGTGCAGTCACTGTGTACATACATTACTGATCCTGAGTTACCTCCTGTATTATACTCCAGAGCTGCACTCACTATTCTGCTGGTGCAGTCACTGTGTACATACATTACTGATCCCGAGTTACCTCCTGTATTATACTCCAGAGCTGCACTCACTATTCTGCTGGTGCAGTCACTGTGCACATACATTACATTACTGATCCTGAGTTACCTCCTGTATTATACTCCAGAGCTGCACTCACTATTCTGCTGCTGCAGTCACTGTGTACATACATTACTGATCCTGAGTTACCTCCTGTATTATACTCCAGAGCTGCACTCACTATTCTGCTGCTGCAGTCACTGTGTACATACATTACTGATCCTGAGTTACCTCCTGTATTATACTCCAGAGCTGCACTCACTATTCTGCTGGTGCAGTCACTGTGTACATACATTACATTACTGATCCTAAGTTACCTCCTATATTATTCTCCAGAGCTGCACTCACTATTCTGCTGATGCAGTCACTGTGTATATACATTACTTTACTGATCCTGAGTTACCTCATGTATTATACGCCAGAGCTGCACTCACTATTCTGCTGGTGCAGTTATATTGTGTGCTCCAGTAGTGTTCATGTACCGCCCCCGTGGAAGCAGCCGAGCTGCTCGGATCCGGGTTCGCTGTGGCTCGAGGGTCTCCGGACCCGGGGGTCGTGCAGCCACTTGAATGAAAAGGGTGGTATTTACAGGGGAGTTGTAGTTCGTGGTGTGTGGTAATTGGGAGTACCACCGCTGCTGTTGGGGAGTACCCAGGGATGATGGAACGGGTCAGCAAGGTATCGTAGCCCTCCACGGGTAGGGGGATGCCCCGGGACTCGGTGTGTGATGCCGTGGGGATGCAGGGGTCACTCTCGTACTCACTCAGTTTGTAAGCAGACACCGACAACCGGGTAAACCAAGTCTCTGGGTACCGCTGCCGCTGAGGGGAGCTCGTCCGGGTCCCGTCCCCAAGTGGTGCTGCCTGGTGATCCGTGACCTGCCTCCTGGCACTTAGTTTAGACTTTAACTTGATGACCCAGTAGCTTGGAACTAGCCGGGCCCTGCTCCCCACTATGGCTAAGTATGGGAGCTTGGTCTCAGGGCTCACGCTTGAGATTTTCTGGACTGTTTTGGTTGGAAAGTCCTATCCCCCTCGCTGCGCTAATGCCTTGATTCTGGTAGAAAAGGATCGTGAAGGCTCCATTCTCCTCAGGTGAATTGTCAGGTTGCCTGAAGCTACTCCCTGACCTAGGGTCCGTGTACCCCGTCATGCCTTCGGTCCCGGACCGGTGATAGGGCTAGGCTGCCGGCTATCCTCCTCGACAGGTCCGAGCACCTCGCCGCAATCCCCTGCGACCGGGGGTCTGACTCCTCTAGGCCCGGACCACCGTCTGCAACCTAGGCAGTTACTTCGGGAGTCCCCACTCCCGACTTCCTCTGAGCTCCTCTCAGCTCGAGGGCTACTTCAAACAACTCTCCTCTCACAGACTCTACTCTCTACTGACTACACTCCTCACCTCCCCTCCCTGACCCTCCAGGTGGGCGACTTTATTCCACTTAAGCCGTCCACTGGTGTGTCTGGTGGGTGTGGTGCAGGGTGCATCTAGGATTTGATTTGCTGTTAGAGGCAACACCACTTAAGTAGGGACCCAAAAACCAAGAGGCACTTGGAATACTGCACGGAAGGGCAGATTGTGCAGTACCCTGTGACGGCCTGATAGTCTAGGGGCATCACATTTACGTCTATGAGCCTCTGGATGTTGCAGTAATAAGTGAGTAGAACAGCGGGAGATACAATCCCATCTCATGGAGCATGTCTATAGCGGGGATAAGTGGCCGGTGGAAGGAGTTGCCCATGTAGACTATTTGGTGGCAGAGAGTCGCTATCTACTCTGAGCTTTTCTTCACCATGAGGTCTATTCCGGGTTGTCAGGGGCGGGGTAGGATGAAATATCTGTTAGTGATATAGACCGAATTTAGGGAGTGTGGAGCACAGCTGTGTGAGCCCGAGACCAGATGGAGGCAACGATGACCCATGTGAGCGACACTCGGGCCGCAGACCTGACGACACTACCGGATATAGCCAGACAGGGAATGTGCAGGGCATTGCGGCTGATACCGCTGCCACTGACTGCTGAGCCACTGCCACGGCCTCCCATGTTCACCTCTCCCTCTCCCCGCTGTGCAATGCCCCCCGCTGCCCCCCTTTCCTATCCTGGGACCTCCCCAAGGCCTTATAAGCAGCGTCCGGAGTCCATCCTTTCTCTTACCACAATCTGCCCTCGGTGAGCATCTCCCGTCCTCCATCCCTTAAGGTTTTGTTACAAAGTTCGGAAGTCACAGCCGGTGGAAGAGGGATTTGGTGAGAGCCAACCTGCCACGGACGGCCGTAGGCATCGGGCCTCTTCCCTCAGGTTTAAGGTGGATTTGTCCCTGTGGATAGAGCTGTGGCCAAAATAACAAGCAACCCCCTTTTTGATATCAATATTGAATGGTGTTATGTGGATACCTTCAATAAAGTACAAAAGAAAGATAATCCATGAGTGGTCTCATTCATTGCGCGGCGTGGAGGGGAACCGGTGGGTGGGTCTCGGCAGTCTCGGTTTTCTTCTGCCCGGCTGTGACCACCAAGCTCTGCACCTCTAATGAGCTGTAACCACTAAGAGTTGGACCTCCTTCAGGGAAGTAAAGACTTGACCTTTGTATCTGAGGCGCCTCTTTTAATTTGGGGGTTCCGCACATCTGTCCCCCATTACTCACCTCATCCCTCCGGCTCTGCTCTTGCTGGTCTCGACATTACGTCCCGTTGAATATGTAACAGTCTCTTAGAGTCTGGCCCGCGAGTCTGAGATTACGCGCTGAACTCCTTCTTCTTCATACTTTGTGAAGTTTCTTGAAGTGGCGCTCTCAGGCGCGCTCTGCGGTCATTGATGTAAGTGCGCGGTGTGCCGCTCGTGTGCACCCATCATTACTATTCTCAGAGGAAGCAAAAAGCTTCAAAGCCCAAGACACAAACCTCGTGGAGATCAGCGCCTGTATCATCCTTAACCTTTTATGATTGCTCTTTGTGACAAGGCATAAAAGGATCATCGGAGCAGGAGATTCGCCTTTGTAGCACCGTCGTGTCTCCGGGGATTTGACTCTGTACACAGGCGAGATGGGAAATTTAATTACGAACGGAGAACAAAATGTGTCCTCACCTCTGTAGGGTGATGTGTAACGCTCCAGACTGGATCTGTCTCAGGAGATCATACGCTCAGCACTTCCCACTCATTCTCCTCTGATGACCCAGTAGAGATGGTTCTGGACTGGTGTGAGACCCCGGACCCCTGGTGGGCACCTCTCATGTTACTCCGCTAGGCGACATCAGGCCGGCTCATGTGCAGGCACGCTACCTGAGTATTCAGGCACATGGGTTCTGCTACTGTACTTATTTCATGCTAGTCTCCTTACTAACCCACGTCTGCTATTCCACTGGGCTGTGCTGCTTTACATCAAGTCACCTCCTGACAATCCCAGCTCCATTGTTCCAGGGGCTGTTCTGTTTACACAGCTTTACCTTTCCACATATATAGTGTGCCATTCTGTGTACTTGGTGTTATTTTGAATATTTAGCTCTGCTGTGTAACAATATTCCATGTGTCATCCTTTATAGCCAGCTCTGCTGCGCCAGGTGCCATCCAGCATATCCAGCTGTGCTGCTGCAGGTGCCATCCAGCATATCCAGCTGTGCTGCTGCAGGTGCCATCCAGCATATCCAGCTGTGCTGCTGCAGGTGTCATCCAGCATATCCAGCTGTGCTGCTGCAGGTGCCATCCAGCATATCCAGCTGTGCTGGTGCAGGTGCCAACCAGCATATCCAGCTCTGCTGCTGCAGGTGCCATCCAGCATATCCAGCTGTGCTGCTGCAGGTGTCATCCAGCATATCCAGCTGTGCTGCTGCAGGTGTCATCCAGCATATCCAGCTGTGCTGCTGCAGGTGCCAACCAGCATATCCAGCTCTGCTGCTGCAGGTGCCATCCAGCATATCCAGCTGTGCTGCTGCAGGTGTCATCCAGCATATCCAGCTGTGCTGCTGCAGGTGCCATCCAGCATATCCAGCTGTGCTGCTGCAGGTGTCATCCAGCATATCCAGCTGTGCTGCTGCAGGTGCCATCCAGCATATCCAGCTGTGCTGGTGCAGGTGCCAACCAGCATATCCAGCTCTGCTGCTGCAGGTGCCATCCAGCATATCCAGATCTGCTGCGCCAGGTGCCATCCAGCATATCCAGCTCTGCTGCTGCAGGTGATATCCAGCTTATCCAGCTCTGCTGTGCCAGGTGTTATTCAGCATATCCAGCTCCGCTGCGCCAGGTGCCATCCAGCATTATCCAGCTCTGCTGTGCCAGGTGTCAACCAGCATATCCAGCTCTGCTGTGCCGGGTGCCATCCAGCAAATCTAGCTGTGCTGCTGCAGGTGCCATTCAGCATATCCTGAGGTATCACTTCACGTCCGCAGCCTTGTGAGTTTTACACCTTCTAATCATAGCATTTCTGTATGCAAGGTGTCGATTCGTATTGAATTGATGATGCTCTACAACTTTGTAATTCACTTTTTTTCTCTATCTCGTTCCGTTTTCGAGATAAAAATGCTAACTCCGTTGTTTTCCATCAGGTGATGCTATAGATGGTTTCATTGCGTAGCGCATGGCTACTTTACTATACCTAGACACCACTTCTATGCCTATAGCTGCCACCGTTCTCAAGTTAATGGCGGTGGACAGGATATGGGTGGACACACAGTATACACCTATGGAGCCTGAACAGAACAGCGCCATGCACTGTGTAGTGGCCGTTCTCGGTACTGCAGCTAAGATCCTAAATAAGTGAATGTGATTAGAGCTGCAGTAGTGGGAATGGCCACAATGGAGTGTATGGGATAATGGTACATTGTACGCGGTGTATATTTGTCAGCTGCAAGTGGTGCAAATAGCTGATTAGTGACGGTACCCAGGGCCGGCGTAAGCAACCGGCGCACTCGGGCAAGTGCCGGGGCCCACTCCCCGTCAGCAGTGGCACTGATCAGTTCTGCAGCCTCGAGGCCAAGTTCCAGCCACACTATTTCTCCCAGGCCTCACGAAAACCTGGAGCGGAACCCCCAATGATTTGATATTCTAAGAATACTTGCTTTAAGACTCCAGTGTAAACAAATCTACCAACCAAAAAAGTTGGGATAACTTTTAATTTTGCAGTAATATAGTTGTATTTGTACTTGATGGAACGAGCCCTTGCAGTAACCTGGAGATACAGGCACTGAGCAGAAATCATCCATCCCCACCTGCATCTACCAGGTCTAAAGAAATAATCAAGCCCCGTGCCAGCAGCGAGGAGAGCGCGGATGACTCTAGAATGCAAATAGCATGCGTCTGACAAATAATGAAAGGCAGCAGCCGCGTAACCTTGTGGACCCCACGGGGGGCTGCAGGTGAATTATGCAGTAAAGAGCATGATGAGATCCTCTACTCCAGCAGAATATGCAAGCAGCCATGTCATCCGGAATCACAACAGGGACTTCCCAGACATCGCTGCTCGGCAGATATAATTACGGATAAAGTGCACGCTCTTATAAATACGCCCCTGGCTGCTGCCCCAAGGATATGTAAGAAAAAAAAGTACAGACCTGCAAACAGAGAACGAGGATCCTATCTCCTGCGAAATGGGAGACTGAAACATGAGGGCTGGTATAGCAGGGGTCATGATATAGGGCATATGGACCAGAAAGACGCTTTTCCTTCTTTATACCCCCCCATTAGCTGGATTACTCGAGCTGATCCCCACTAACAAAGTATCCATATAACAGTGCGAGAGTGCTCACATACAGGGCCAGAAAGACAAAGTATCCATATAACAGTGCGAGAGTGCTCCCATACAGGGCCAGAAAGACAAAGTGTCCATATAACAGTGCCAGAGTGATCAGATACAGGGCCAGAAAGACAAAGTATCCATATAACAGTGCGAGAGTGCTCCCATACAGGGCCAGAAAGACAAAGTGTCCATATAACAGTGCCAGAGTGATCAGATACAGGGCCAGAAAGACAAAGTATCCATATAACAGTGCGAGAGTGATCAGATACAGGGCCAGAAAGACAAAGTATCCATATAACAGTGCGAGAGTGCTCACATACAGGGCCAGAAAGACAAAGTATTCATATAATAGTGCGAGAGTGCTCACATACAGGGCCAGAAAGACAAAGTACCCATATAACAGTGCGAGAGTGCTCACATACAAGGCTAGAAAGACAAAGTACCCATATAACAGTGCGAGAGTGCTCACATACAGGGCCAGAAAGACAAAGTATTCATATAATAGTGCGAGAGTGCTCCCATACAGGGCCAGAAAGACAAAGTATTCATATAACAGTGCCAGAGTGATCAGATACAGGGCCAGAAAGACAAAGTATCCATATAACAGTGCGAGAGTGATCAGATACAGGGCCAGAAAGACAAAGTATCCATATAACAGTGTGAGAGTGCTCACATACAGGGCCAGAAAGACAAAGTATTCACATAACAGTGTGAGAGTGCTCACATACAGGGCCAGAAAGACAAAGTATTCATATAACAGTGCGAGAGTGCTCACATACAGGGCCAGAAAGACAAAGTATTCAAATAACAGTGTGAGAGTGCTCACATACAGGGCCAGAAAGACAAAGTATCCATATAACAGTGCGAGAGTGCTCACATACAGGAACAGAAAGACAAAGTATCCATATAACAGTGCGAGAGTGCTCACATACAGGGCCAGAAAGACAAAGTATTCAAATAACAGTGCGAGATTGCTCACATACAGGGCCAGAAAGACAAAGTATCCATATAACAGTGCGAGAGTGCTCACATACAGGGCCAGAAAGACAAAGTATTCAAATAACAGTGTGAGAGTGCTCACATACAGGGCCAGAAAGACAAAGTATCCATATAACAGTGCGAGATTGCTCACATACAGGAACAGAAAGACAAAGTATCCATATAACAGTGCGAGAGTGCTCACATACAGGAACAGAAAGACAAAGTATCCATATAACAGTGTGAGAGTGCTCACATACAGGGCCAGAAAGACAAAGTATTCAAATAACAGTGCGAGATTGCTCACATACAGGGCCAGAAAGACAAAGTATCCATATAACAGTGTGAGAGTGCTCACATACAGGGCCAGAAAGACAAAGTATCCATATAACAGTGCGAGATTGCTCACATACAGGAACAGAAAGACAAAGTATCCATATAACAGTGCGAGAGTGCTCACATACAGGGCCAGAAAGACAAAGTATTCAAATAACAGTGCGAGATTGCTCACATACAGGAACAGAAAGACAAAGTATCCATATAACAGTGCGAGAGTGCTCACATACAGGGCCAGAAAGACAAAGTATTCAAATAACAGTGCGAGAGTGCTCACATACAGGGCCAGAAAGACAAAGTATCCATATAACAGTGCGAGAGTGCTCACATACAGGAACAGAAAGACAAAGTATCCATATAACAGTGCGAGAGTGCTCACATACAGGGCCAGAAAGACAAAGTATTCAAATAACAGTGCGAGATTGCTCACATACAGGAACAGAAAGACAAAGTATCCATATAACAGTGCGAGAGTGCTCACATACAGGGCCAGAAAGACAAAGTATTCAAATAACAGTGTGAGAGTGCTCACATACAGGGCCAGAAAGACAAAGTATCCATATAACAGTGCGAGATTGCTCACATACAGGAACAGAAAGACAAAGTATCCATATAACAGTGCGAGAGTGCTCACATACAGGGCCAGAAAGACAAAGTATTCAAATAACAGTGCGAGATTGCTCACATACAGGGCCAGAAAGACAAAGTATCCATATAACAGTGCGAGATTGCTCACATACAGGAACAGAAAGACAAAGTATCCATATAACAGTGCGAGAGTGCTCACATACAGGGCCAGAAAGACAAAGTATTCAAATAACAGTGCGAGAGTGCTCACATACAGGGCCAGAAAGACAAAGTATCCATATAACAGTGCGAGAGTGCTCACATACAGGAACAGAAAGACAAAGTATCCATATAACAGTGCGAGAGTGCTCACATACAGGGCCAGAAAGACAAAGTATTCAAATAACAGTGCGAGAGTGCTCACATACAGGGCCAGAAAGACAAAGTATCCATATAACAGTGCGAGATTGCTCACATAGAGGGCCAGAAAGACAAAGTACCCATATAACAGTGCAAGAGTTCTCACATACAGGAACAGAAAGACAAAGTATTCATATAACAGTGTGAGAGTGCTCACATACAGGGCCAGAAAGACAAAGTACCCATATAACAGTGCGAGAGTGCTCACATACAAGGCCAGAAAGACAAAGTACCCATATAACAGTGTGAGAGTGCTCACATACAGGGCCAGAAAGACAAAGTATCCATATAACAGTGCGAGAGTGCTCACATACAAGGCCAGAAAGACAAAGTACCCATATAACAGTGTGAGAGTGCTCACATACAAGGCCAGAAGAACAAAGTACCCATATAACAGTGTGAGAGTGCACACATACAGGGCCAGAAAGACAAAGTATCCATATAACAGTGCGAGAGTGCTCACATACAAGGCCAGAAAGACAAAGTACCCATATAACAGTGTGAGAGTGCTCACATACAAGACCAGAAAGACAAAGTACCCATATAACAGTGTGAGAGTGCTCACATACAAGGCCAGAAGAACAAAGTACCCATATAACAGTGCGAGAGTGCTCACATACAGGGCCAGAAAGACAAAGTACCCATATAACAGTGTGAGAGTGCTCACATACAAGGCCAGAAAGACAAAGTACCCATATAACAGTGCGAGAGTGCTCACATACAGGGCCAGAAAGACAAAGTAGCCATATAACAGTGCGAGAGTGCTCACATACAGGGCCAGAAAGACAAAGTACCCATATAACAGTGCGAGAGTGCTCACATACAGGAACAGAAAGACAAAGTATCCATATAACAGTGCGAGAGTGCTCACATACAGGGCCAGAAAGACAAAGTATCCATATAACAGTGCGAGAGTGCTCACATACAGGGCCAGAAAGACAAAGTACCCATATAACAGTGCGAGAGTGCTCACATACAGGCCCAGAAAGACAAAGTATCCATATAACAGTGCGAGAGTGCTCACATACAGGAACAGAAAGACAAAGTATCCATATAACAGTGTGAGAGTGCTCACATACAGGGCCAGAAAGACAAAGTATTCATATAACAGTGCGAGAGTGCTCACATACAGGAACAGAAAGACAAAGTATCCATATAACAGTACGAGAGTGCTCACATACAGGGCCAGAAAGACAAAGTATTCACATAACAGTGTGAGAGTGCTCACATACAGGGCCAGAAAGACAAAGTATCCATATAACAGTGCGAGAGTGCTCACATACAGGGCCAGAAAGACAAAGTACCCATATAACAGTGTGAGAGTGCTCACATACAGGGCCAGAAAGACAAAGTACCCATATAACAGTGTGAGAGTGCTCACATACAGGGCCAGAAAGACAAAGTATCCATATAACAGTGCGAGAGTGCTCACATACAGGGCCAGAAAGACAAAATACCCATATAACAGTGTGAGAGTGCTCACATACAGGGCCAGAAAGACAAAGTACCCATATAACAGTGTGAGAGTGCTCACATACAGGCCCAGAAAGACAAAGTATCCATATAACAGTGCGAGAGTGCTCACATACAGGGCCAGAAAGACAAAGTACCCATATAACAGTGTGAGAGTGCTCACATACAGGGCCAGAAAGACAAAGTACCCATATAACAGTGTGAGAGTGCTCACATACAGGGCCAGAAAGACAAAGTACCCATATAACAGTGTGAGAGTGCTCACATACAGGCCCAGAAAGACAAAGTATCCATATAACAGTGCGAGAGTGCTCACATACAGGGCCAGAAAGACAAAGTATCCATATAACAGTGCGAGAGTGCTCACATACAGGGCCAGAAAGACAAAGTATCCATATAACAGTGCGAGAGTGCTCACATACAGGCCCAGAAAGACAAAGTATCCATATAACAGTGCGAGAGTGCTCACATACAGGGCCAGAAAGACAAAGTATTCATATAACAGTGCAAGAGTGCTCACATACAGGGCCAGAAAGACAAAGTATCCATATAACAGTGCGAGAGTGCTCACATACAGGGCCAGAAAGACAAAGTATCCATATAACAGTGTGAGAGTGCTCACATACAGGGCCAGAAAGATAAAGTATCCATATAACAGTGCGAGAGTGCTCACATACAGGGCCAGAAAGACAAAGTATCCATATAACAGTGCGAGAGTGCTCACATACAGGGCCAGAAAGACAAAATATCCATATAACAGTGCGAGAGTGCTCATATACAGGGCCAGAAAGACAAAGTATCCATATAACAGTGCGAGAGTGCTCACATACAGGGCAAGAAAGACAAAGTATCCATATAACAGTGCGAGAGTGCTCACATACAGGGCAAGAAAGACAAAGTATCCATATAACAGTGCGAGAGTGCTCACATACAGGGCCAGAAAGACAAAGTACCCATATAACAGTGCGAGAATGCTCACATACAGGGCCAGAAAGACAAAGTATTCATATAACAGTGCGAGAGTGCTCACATACAGGGCCAGAAAGACAAAGTATCCATATAACAGTGCGAGAGTGCTCACATACAGGGCCAGAAAGACACAGTATCCATATAACAGTGCAAGAGTGCTCACATACAGGGCCAGAAAGACAAAGTACCCATATAACAGTGCGAGAGTGCTCACATACAGGGCCAGAAAGACACAGTATTCATATAACAGTGCGAGAGTGCTCACATACAGGGCAAGAAAGACAAAGTATCCATATAACAGTGCGAGAGTGCTCACATACAGGGCAAGAAAGACAAAGTATCCATATAACAGTGCGAGAGTGCTCACATACAGGGCCAGAAAGACACAGTATCCATATAACAGTGCAAGAGTGCTCACATACAGGGCAAGAAAGACAAAGTATCCATATAACAGTGCGAGAGTGCTCACATACAGGGTCAGAAAGACAAAGTATCCATATAACAGTGCGAGAGTGCTCACATACAGGGCCAAAAAGACAAAGTATTCCTATAACAGTGCGAGAGTGCTCACATACAGGGCCAGAAAGACAAAGTATTCAAATATCAGTGCAAGAGTGCTCACATACAGGGCCAGAAAGACAAAGTATTCAAATATCAGTGCAAGAGTGCTCACATACAGGGCCAGAAAGACAAAATATCCATATAACAGTGCGAGAGTGCTCACATACAGGGCCAGAAAGACAAAGTATTCACATAATAGTGCGAGAGTGCTCACATACAGGGCCAGAAAGACAAAGTACCCATATAACAGTGTGAGAGTGCTCACATACAGGGCCAGAAAGACAAAGTATTCATATAATAGTGTGAGAGTGCTCACATACAGGGCCAGAAAGACAAAGTATTCAAATATCAGTGCAAGAGTGCTCACATACAGGGCCAGAAAGACAAAGTATTCAAATATCAGTGCAAGAGTGCTCACATACAGGGCCAGAAAGACAAAGTATCCATATAACAGTGCGAGAGTGCTCACATACAGGGCCAGAAAGACAAAGTATTCAAATATCAGTGCAAGAGTGCTCACATACAGGGCCAGAAAGACAAAGTATTCAAATATCAGTGCAAGAGTGCTCACATACAGGGCCAGAAAGACAAAGTATCCATATAACAGTGCGAGAGTGCTCACATACAGGGCCAGAAAGACAAAGAATTCAAATATCAGTGCAAGAGTTCTCACATACAGGGCCAGAAAGACAAAGTATTCAAATATCAGTGCAAGAGTGCTCACATACAGGGCCAGAAAGACAAAGTATTCAAATATCAGTGCAAGAGTGCTCACATACAGGGCCAGAAAGACAAAGTATCCATATAACAGTGCGAGAGTGCTCACATACAGGGCCAGAAAGACAAAGTATTCACATAACAGTGCGAGAGTGCTCACATACAGGGCCAGAAAGACAAAGTATTCAAATATCAGTGCAAGAGTGCTCACATACAGGGCCAGAAAGACAAAGTATTCAAATATCAGTGCAAGAGTGCTCACATACAGGGCCAGAAAGACAAAGTATCCATATAACAGTGCGAGAGTGCTCACATACAGGGCCAGAAAGACAAAGTATTCACATAACAGTGCGAGAGTGCTCACATACAGGGCCAGAAAGACAAAGTATTCAAATATCAGTGCAAGAGTGCTCACATACAGGGCCAGAAAGACAAAGAATTCAAATATCAGTGCAAGAGTGCTCACATACAGGGCCAGAAAGACAAAGTATCCATATAACAGTGCGAGAGTGCTCACATACAGGGCCAGAAAGACAAAGTATTCACATAACAGTGCGAGAGTGCTCACATACAGGGCCAGAAAGACAAAGTACCCATATAACAGTGCGAGAGTGCTCACATACAGGGCCAGAAAGACAAAGTATCCATATAACAGTGCGAGAGTGCTCACATACAGGGCCAGAAAGACAAAGTATTCAAATATCAGTGCAAGAGTGCTCACATACAGGGCCAGAAAGACAAAGAATTCAAATATCAGTGCAAGAGTGCTCACATACAGGGCCAGAAAGACAAAGTATTCAAATATCAGTGCAAGAGTGCTCACATACAGGGCCAGAAAGACAAAGTATTCATATAACAGTGCGAGAGTGATCACATACAGGGCCAGAAAGACAAAGTATTCATATAACAGTGCGAGAGTGATCACATACAGGGCCAGAAAGACAAAGTATTCATATAACAGTGCGAGAGTGCTCACATACAGGGCCAGAAAGACAAAGTATTCATATAACAGTGCGAGAGTGATCACATACAGGGCCAGAAAGACAAAGTATCCATATAACAGTGCGAGAGTGCTCACATACAGGGCCAGAAAGACAAAGTATTCACATAACAGTGCGAGAGTGCTCACATACAGGGCCAGAAAGACAAAGTATTCAAATATCAGTGCAAGAGTGCTCACATACAGGGCCAGAAAGACAAAGAATTCAAATATCAGTGCAAGAGTGCTCACATACAGGGCCAGAAAGACAAAGTATCCATATAACAGTGCGAGAGTGCTCACATACAGGGCCAGAAAGACAAAGTATTCACATAACAGTGCGAGAGTGCTCACATACAGGGCCAGAAAGACAAAGTATTCAAATATCAGTGCAAGAGTGCTCACATACAGGGCCAGAAAGACAAAGAATTCAAATATCAGTGCAAGAGTGCTCACATACAGGGCCAGAAAGACAAAGTATTCAAATATCAGTGCAAGAGTGCTCACATACAGGGCCAGAAAGACAAAGTATTCATATAACAGTGCGAGAGTGATCACATACAGGGCCAGAAAGACAAAGTATTCACATAACAGTGCGAGAGTGCTCACATACAGGGCCAGAAAGACAAAGTACCCATATAACAGTGCGAGAGTGCTCACATACAGGGCCAGAAAGACAAAGTATCCATATAACAGTGCGAGAGTGCTCACATACAGGGCCAGAAAGACAAAGTATCCATATAACAGTGCGAGAGTGCTCACATACAGGGCCAGAAAGACAAAGTACCCATATAGAAGTGCGAGAGTGCTCACATACAGGGCCAGAAAGAGAAAGTATTCAAATATCAGTGTGAGAGTGCTCACATACAGGGCCAGAAAGACAAAGTACCCATATAACAGTGCGAGAGTGCTCACATACAGGGCCAGAAAGACAAAGTACCCATATAGCAGTGTGAGAGTGCTCACATACAGGGCCAGAAAGACAAAGTATTCCTATAACAGTGCGAGAGTGCTCACATACAGGGCCAGAAAGACAAAGTATCCATATAACAGTGCGAGAGTGCTCACATACAGGGCCAGAAAGACAAAGTATCCATATAACAGTGCGAGAGTGCTCACATACAGGGCCAGAAAGACAAAGTATTCCTATAACAGTGCGAGAGTGCTCACATACAGGGCCAGAAAGACAAAGTATCCATATAACAGTGCGAGAGTGCTCACATACAGGGCCAGAAAGACAAAGTACCCATATAACAGTGCGGGACTGCTCACATACAGGGCCAGAAAGACAAAGTATTCATATAACAGTGCGAGAGTGCTCACATACAGGAACAGAAAGACAAAGTACCCATATAACAGTGCGAGAGTGCTCACATACAGGGCCAGAAAGACAAAGTACCCATATTACAGTGCGAGAGTGCTCACATACAGGGCCACAAAGACAAACAAACTATATAACAGTGCGAGAGTGATCACATACAGGGCCAGAAAGACAAAGTATCCATATAACAGTGCGAGAGTGCTCACATACAGGGCCAGAAAGACAAAATACCCATATAACAGTGCGAGAGTGCTCACATACAGGGCCAGAAAGACAAACTAACTATATAACAGTGCGAGAGTACTCACATACAGGGCCAGAAAGACAAAGTACCCATATAACAGTGCGAGAGTGCTCACATACAGGGCCAGAAAGACAAAGTACCCATATTACAGTGTGAGAGTGCTCACATACAGGGCCAGAAAGACAAAGTACCCATATTACAGTGCGGGACTGATCACATACAGGGCCAGAAAGACAAAGTACCCATATAACAGTGTGAGAGTGATCACATACAGGGCCAGAAAGACAAAGTATCCATATATCAGTGCGAGAGTGCTCACATACAGGGCCAGAAAGACAAAGTATCCATATAACAGTGCGAGAGTGCTCACATACAGGGCCAGAAAGATAAAGTATCCATATAACAGTGCGAGAGTGCTCACATACAGGGCCAGAAAGACAAAGTACCCATATAACAGTGCGAGAGTGCTCACATACAGGGCCACAAAGACAAACAAACTATATAACAGTGCGAGAGTGATCACATACAGGGCCAGAAAGACAAAGTATCCATATAACAGTGCGAGAGTGCTCACATACAGGGCCAGAAAGACAAAGTACCCATATTACAGTGCGAGAGTGCTCACATACAGGGCCACAAAGACAAACAAACTATATAACAGTGCGAGAGTGATCACATACAGGGCCAGAAAGACAAAGTATCCATATAACAGTGCGAGAGTGCTCACATACAGGGCCAGAAAGACAAAATACCCATATAACAGTGCGAGAGTGCTCACATACAGGGCCAGAAAGACAAACTAACTATATAACAGTGCGAGAGTACTCACATACAGGGCCAGAAAGACAAAGTACCCATATAACAGTGCGAGAGTGCTCACATACAGGGCCAGAAAGACAAAGTACCCATATTACAGTGTGAGAGTGCTCACATACAGGGCCAGAAAGACAAAGTACCCATATTACAGTGCGGGACTGATCACATACAGGGCCAGAAAGACAAAGTACCCATATAACAGTGTGAGAGTGATCACATACAGGGCCAGAAAGACAAAGTATCCATATATCAGTGCGAGAGTGCTCACATACAGGGCCAGAAAGACAAAGTATCCATATAACAGTGCGAGAGTGCTCACATACAGGGCCAGAAAGACAAAGTATCCATATAACAGTGCGAGAGTGCTCACATACAGTGCCAGAAAGACAAAGTACCCATATAACAGTGCGAGAGTGCTCACATACAGGGCCAGAAAGACAAAGTATCCATATAACAGTGCGAGAGTGCTCACATACAGGGCCAGAAAGACAAAGTATCCATATAACAGTGCGAGAGTGCTCACATACAGGGCCAGAAAGATAAAGTATCCATATAACAGTGCGAGAGTGCTCACATACAGGGCAAGAAAGACAAAATATCCATGTAACAAATCACTCGTACTGTACAAATCACTCGTCAGACCACACTTGGAGTATTGTGTGCAATTTTGGGCGCCGGTGCTCAAGAAAGACATTACTGAACTTGAAAGGGTTCAGAGGCGGGCTACTAAAATAATAAATGGAATGGGTGCATTACAATACACAGAAAGGTTATCAAAATTAGGTCTATTTACTCTAGAAAAGAGAAGACTTAGGGGAGACCTAATAAATATGTACAAATATATCAGAGGGCCATATAGAGATCTCTCCCATGATCTGTTTGTACCAAGGACTATGACAAGAACAAGGGGGCATTCTCTTCGATTGGAGGAAAGAAAATCCCTACATCAGCATAGAATAGGGTTCTTCACGGTAAGAGCAGTGAGGCTCTGGAACTCTCTTCCTGAGGAAGTGGTGATGGCCACTCACTGAATGAATGTAAGAGAGGAATGGAGGCTTTTCTTGTTAGCAAAAGTATAGAAGGTTATAAATAGCATAATCTTACAGGTAGATAGAAGAGCGACAAAGATTATTAGAGGAATGGGGGGGGCTGCAATACCAAGACAGGTTATTAAACTTGGGGGTTATTTAGTTTGGAAAAACGAAGGCTTAGGGGGATCTAATCACAATGTATAAATATCTGAGGGCACAGTACTGAGACCTTTCCAAAGATCTCTTTACACCTAGGCCTGCGACTGGAACACGGGGGCATCCACTACGTCTTGAGGAAAGAAGGTTTAATCATAATCACAGACGAGGATTCTTTACTGTACGAGCAGTGAGACTATGGAGCTCTCTGCCACATGATGTTGTAATGTGTGATTCACTACTAACATTTAAGCAGAGCCTGGACGCCTTTCTTGAAAAATATAATATTACCAGTTATGTATATTAGATTTTATGACAGGGTATTGATCCAGGGAACTAGTCTGATTGCCGTATGTGGAGTCAGGAAGGAATCTTTTTCCCCATTGGAGCTTATTTGACACATTGGTTTTTTTTTACCTTCCTCTGGATCAACATGTTAGGCTACAGGTTGAACTAGATGGACTTAGAGTCTCCCTTCAACCTTAAAAACTATGAAACTATGAAACAGTGCGAGAGTGCTCACATACAGGGCCAGAAAGACAAACTAACTATATAACAGTGCGAGAGTGCTCACATACAGGGCCAGAAAGACAAACTTACTATATAACAGTGTGAGAGTGCTCACATACAGGGCCAGAAAGACAAACTTACTATATAACAGTGCGAGAGTGCTCACATACAGGGCCAGAAAGACAAACTTACTATATAACAGTGCGAGAGTGCTCACATACAGGGCCAGAAAGACAAACTTACTATATAACAGTGCGAGAGTGCTCACATACAGGGCCAGAAAGACAAACTTAAAATATAACAGTGCGAGAGTGCTCACATACAGGGCCAGAAAGACAAACTAACTATATAACAGTGCGAGAGTGCTCACATACAGGGCCAGAAAGACAAACTTACTATATAACAGTGTGAGAGTGCTCACATACAGGGCCAGAAAGACAAACTTAAAATATAACAGTGCGAGAGTGATCACATACAGTGCCAGAAAGACAAAGTAGCCATATAACAGTGTGAGAGTGATCACATACAGGGCCAGAAAGACAAAGTAGCCATATAACAGTGCGAGAGTGCTCACATACAGGGCCAGAAAAACAAACTAACTATATAACAGTGCGAGAGTGCTCACATACAGGGCCAGAAAGACAAAGTACCCATATAACAGTGCGAGAGTGCTCACATACAGGGCCAGAAAGACAAAGTACCCATATTACAGTGCAAGAGTGCTCACGTACAGGGCCAGAAAGACAAAGTACCCATATAACAGTGCGAGAGTGCTCACATACAGGGCCAGAAAGACAAAGTATCCATATAACAGTGCGAAAGTGCTCACATACAGGGCCAGAAAGACAAAGTGCCCATATAACAGTGCGAGAGTGCTCACATACAGGGCTAGAAAGACAAACTTACTATATAACAGTGCGAGAGTGCTCACATACAGGGCCAGAAAGACAAACTTACTATATAACAGTGCGAGAGTGCTCACATACAGGGCCAGAAAGACAAACTTACTATATAACAGTGCGAGAGTGCTCACATACAGGGCCAGAAAGACAAACTAACTATATAACAGTGCGAGAGTGCTCACATACAGGGCCAGAAAGACAAAGTATCCATATAACAGTGCAAGAGTGCTCACATACAGGGCCAGAAAGACAAAGTACCCATATAACAGTGCGAGAGTGCTCACATACAGGGCCAGAAAGACAAACTAACTATATAACAGTGTGAGAGTGCTCACATACAGGGCTAGAAAGATAAAGTATCCATATAACAGTGCGAGAGTGCTCACATACAGGGCCAGAAAGACAAAGTACCCATATTACAGTGCAAGAGTGCTCACGTACAGGGCCAGAAAGACAAAGTACCCATATAACAGTGCGAGAGTGCTCACATACAGGGCCAGAAAGACAAAGTGCCCATATAACAGTGCGAGAGTGCTCACATACAGGGCTAGAAAGACAAAGTATCCATATAACAGTGCAAGAGTGCTCACATACAGGGCCAGAAAGACAAAGTATTCATATAACAGTGCGAGAGTGCTCCAATACAGGGCCAGAAAGACAAAGTACCCATATAACAGTGCAAGAGTGCGCACATACAGGGCCAGAAAGACAAGGTATTCATATAACAGTGCAAGAGTGCTCACATACAGGGCCAGAAAGACAAGGTATTCATATAACAGTGCAAGAGTGCTCACATACAGGGCCAGAAAGACAAAGTATCCATATAACAGTGCGAGAGTGCTCACATACAGGGCCAGAAAGACAAGGTATTCACATAACAGTGCAAGAGTGCTCACATACAGGGCCAGAAAGACAAAGTATCCATATAACAGTGTGAGAGTGCTCACATACAGGGCCAGAAAGACAAAGTATCCATATAACAGTGCGAGAGTGCTCACATACAGGGCCAGAAAGACAAAGTATCCATATAACAGTGAGAGAGTGCTCACATACAGGGCCAGAAAGACAAAGTATCCATATAACAGTGCGAGAGTGCTCACATACAGGGCCAGAAAGACAACGTATCCATATAACAGTGAGAGAGTGCTCACATACAGGCCCAGAAAGACAAAGTACCCATATTACAGTGCGAGAGTGCTCACATACAGGGCCAGAAAGACAAAGTATCCATATAACAGTGCGAGAGTGCTCACATACAGGGCCAGAAAGACAAAGTACCCATATAACAGTGCGAGAGTGCTCACATACAGGGCCAGAAAGACAAAGTATCCATATAACAGTGTGAAAGTGCTCACATACAGGGCCAGAAAGACAAAGTATCCATATAACAGTGCGAGAGTGCTCACATACAGGGCCAGAAAGACAAAGTATTCATATAACAGTGCGAGAGTGCTCACATACAGGGCCAGAAAGACAAAGTATTCATATAACAGTGCGAGAGTGCTCACATACAGGGCCAGAAAGACAAAATATCCATATTACAGTGCGAGAGTGCTCACATACAGGGCCAGAAAGACAAAGTACCCATATTACAGTGCGAGAGTGCTCACATACAGGGCCAGAAAGACAAAGTATCCATATAACAGTGCGAGAGTGCTCACATAGAGGGCCAGAAAGACAAACTAACTATATAACAGTGCGAGAGTTCTCACATACAGGGCCAGAAAGACAAAGTACCCATATAACAGTGTGAGAGTGCTCAAATACAGGGCCAGAAAGACAAAGTACCCATATAACAGTGCGGGACTGCTCACATAGAGGGCCAGAAAGACAAAGTATCCATATAACAGTGCGAGAGTGCTCACATACAGGGCCAGAAAGACAAAGTACCCATATAACAGTGCGAGAGTGCTCACATACAGGGCCAGAAAGACAAAGTACCCATATAACAGTGTGAGAGTGCTCACATACAGGGCCAGAAAGACAAAGTATTCATATATCAGTGCGAGAGTGCTCACATACAGAACCAGAAAGAGAAAGTACCCATATAACAGTGCGAGAGTGCTCACATATAGGGCCAGAAAGACAAAGTAGCCATATAACAGTGCGAGAGTGCTCACATACAGGGCCAGAAAGACAAAGTATCCATAACAGTGCAAGAGTGCTCACATACAGGGCCAGAAAGACAAAGTACCCATATAACAGTGTGAGAGTGCTCACATACAGGGCCAGAAAGACAAAGTACCCATATAACAGTGTGAGAGTGCTCACATACAGGGCCAGAAAGACAAAGTATCCATATAACAGTGCGAGAGTGCTCACATACAGGGCTAGAAAGACAAAGTTTTCATTTAACAGTGCGAGAGTGCTCACATAGAGGGCCAGAAAGACAAAGTAGCCATATAACAGTGCGAGACTGCTCACATACAGGGCCAGAAAGACAAAGTAGCCATATAACAGTGCGAGAGTGCTCACATACTGGGCGAGAAAGACAAAGTATTCATATAACAGTGTGAGAGTGCTCACATACAGGGCCAGAAAGACAAAGTATTCATATAATAGTGTGAGAGTGCTCACATACAGGGCCAGAAAGACAAAGTATCCATATAACAGTGTGAGAGTGCTCACATACAGGGCCAGAAAGACAAAGTATCCTTATAACAGTGCGAGAGTGCTCACATACAGGGCCAGAAAGACAAAGTATCCATATAACAGTGTGAGAGTGCTCACATACAGGGCCAGAATGACAAAGTATCCATATAACAGTGCGAGAGTGCTCACATACAGGGCCAGAAAGACAAAGTATCCATATAACAGTGCGAGAGTGCTCACATACAGGGCCAGAAAGACAAAGTATCCATATAACAGTGTGAGAGTGCTCACATACAGGGCCAGAAAGACAAACTAACTATATAACAGTGCGAGAGTGCTCACATACAGGGCCAGAAAAACAAAGTCCCCATATAACAGTGCGAGAGTGCTCACATACAGGGCCAGAAAGACAAAGTATTCATATAATAGTGTGAGAGTGCTCACATACAGGGCCAGAAAGACAAAGTATCCTTATAACAGTGCGAGAGTGCTCACATACAGTGCCAGAATGACAAAGTATCCATATAACAGTGCAAGAGTGCTCACATACAGGGCTAGAAAGACAAACTAACTATATAACAGTGCGAGAGTGCTCACATACAGGGCCAGAAAGACAAAGTACCCATATAACAGTGCGAGAGTGCTCACATACAGGGCCAGAAAGACAAAGTATTCATATAACAGTGTGAGAGTGCTCACATACAGGGCCAGAAAGACAAAGTATCCTTATAACAATGCGAGAGTGCTCACATACAGTGCCAGAATGACAAAGTATCCATATAACAGTGCGAGAGTGCTCACATACAGGGCCAGAAAGACAAAGTATCCTTATAACAGTGCGAGAGTGCTCACATACAGTGCCAGAATGACAAAGTATCCATATAACAGTGCGAGAGTGCTCACATACAGGGCCAGAAAGACAAAGTATCCATATAACAGTGCGAGAGTGCTCACATACAGGGCCAGAAAGACAAACTAACTATATAACAGTGCGAGAGTTCTCACATACAGGGCCAGAAAGACAAACTAACTATACAACAGTGCGAGAGTTCTCACATACAGGGCCAGAAAGACAAAGTACCCATATAACAGTGCGGGACTGCTCACATAGAGGGCCAGAAAGACAAAGTACCCATATAACAGTGCGGGACTGCTCACATAGAGGGCCAGAAAGACAAAGTATCCATATAACAGTGCGAGAGTGCTCACATACAGGGCCAGAAAGACAAAGTACCCATATAACAGTGTGAGAGTGCTCACATACAGGGCCAGAAAGACAAAGTATTCATATATCAGTGCGAGAGTGCTCACATACAGGGCCAGAAAGAGAAAGTACCCATATAACAGTGCGAGAGT
The DNA here is from genome assembly GCF_048569485.1 of Anomaloglossus baeobatrachus. Classification (NCBI taxonomy): domain Eukaryota; kingdom Metazoa; phylum Chordata; class Amphibia; order Anura; family Aromobatidae; genus Anomaloglossus; species Anomaloglossus baeobatrachus. The sequence goes on along the minus strand of NC_134355.1, from coordinate 13,888,443 downwards.
GCTCACATATAGGGCCAGAAAGACAAAGTAGCCATATAACAGTGCGAGAGTGCTCACATACAGGGCCAGAAAGACAAAGTATCCATAACAGTGCAAGAGTGCTCACATACAGGGCCAGAAAGACAAAGTATCCATATAACAGTGCGAGAGTGCTCACATACAGGGCCAGAAAGACAAAGTATCCATAACAGTGCAAGAGTTCTCACATACAGGGCCAGAAAGACAAAATATCCATATAACAGTGCGAGAGTGCTCACATACAGGGCCAGAAAGACAAAATATCCATATAACAGTGCGAGAGTGCTCACATACAGGGCCAGAAAGACAAAGTATCCATATAACAGTGCGAGAGTGCTCACATACAGGGCCAGAAAGACAAAATATCCATATAACAGTGCGAGAGTGCTCACATACAGGGCCAGAAAGACAAAGTATCCATATAACAGTGCGAGAGTGCTCACATACAGGGCCAGAAAGACAAATTATCCATATAACAGTGCGAGAGTGCTCACATACAGGGCCAGAAAGACAAACTAACTATATAACAGTGCGAGAGTGCTCACATACAGGGCCAGAAAGACAAACTAACTATATAACAGTGCGAGAGTGCTCACATACAGGGCTAGAAAGACAAAGTACCCATATAACAGTGCGAGAGTGCTCACATACAGGGCTAGAAAGACAAAGTATTCATATAACAGTGCGAGAGTGCTCACATAGAGGGCCAGAAAGACAAAGTAGCCATATAACAGTGCGAGACTGCTCACATACAGGGCCAGAAAGACAAAGTATTCATATAATAGTGCGAGAGTGCTCACATACAGGGCCAGAAAGACAAAGTACCTATATAACAGTGCGAGAGTGCTCACATACAGGGCCAGAAAGACAAAGTAGCCATATAACAGTGCGAGAGTGCTCACATACAAGGCCAGAAAGACAAAGTAGCCATATAACAGTGCGAGAGTGCTCACATACAGGGCCAGAAAGACAAAGTAGCCATATAATAGTGTGAGAGTGCTCACATACAGGGCCAGAAAGACAAAGTATTCATATAACAGTGTGAGAGTGCTCACATACAGGGCCAGAAAGACAAAGTATCCATATGTCAATGCAAGAGTCGCATACAGTACAGTATCTTTATCTTTCCCTTTAAATTATATAAGCACATTTAGTACTGCTTCCCTGTCTCATCTTGTAAATGGTGTTGGCTTAATAGTGCTGCCACCCTGTTATCTACTATTTAAATGGTGCCAGCACAGATCACATCTGCCTCTCATCTCTACCTGTAAGTTCATACTGCTTACTATATCTTTCTGTAAATTATGGGAGCTCAGATAGTACTGCAATCTTGTCTCTCCTTGTAAAATAGATAGAAACAAATAGTAATTCCTCACACATGCATTACATTGACAAAGAATGTACTGCCTTCTTTGTGTATCTCTTGATAAATGATGTAGGCACAGATAGTACTGCCTCCCTGTTTCTCCCTATAACAGATATAGGCTAAGATAGTATTGCCACTATATTTCTTCTGATAAATTATAATTATATAGGCACAGATAGTAATGCCACACACAACACAACACAATCCTGTTCACCTCCCCCCCCCCCGGGAGGGGGAGGGAGTATCAGATTAGGGCTAGTCAGGAGCAGGGCCAGGAAGGAGACTCCGGCATTCCCACCTTTAACGGTATCCCTAAGATTACGACTAGCACAAGGCCCCCTAGGCTAAGGATCAGCTTAGGTGCCCCAATTTCCTGCTATCTCCATAGTCCTCATGATACTATCTCTCCCTATATATGATAGAGGCACAGATAATACTCCCTCCCTGTTTCTCTTTTTAAGTGGCACAGATAGTACTCCTTCCCTATTTCTCCTTATAAATGATTTAGCCAGAGATAGTACTGCCTCCCTGTTCCTCCGTTTAAATGATGTAGGCTAAGATAGGACTGCCTCCCTACTTCTGATAAATTATGTGGGGACAGATAATACTGCCTAAAGGTTTCTCCTTATAAATGATTTAGGCATAGATAGTACTGTATCCCTGTTTCTCCCTATAAATGATATGACTAAGATAGAAGATAGTATTTCATCCATATTTCTTCTGATAACGTATGTAGCTACAGATAGTACTGCCTCTTTGTTTCTGCCTATAAATGATGTAGGCACATATAGTACTGCCTCCATGTTTCTCCTTATCAATAATTTAGGCACAGATAGTACTGTATCAATGTTTCTCCCTGGTGACTAAGATAGTATTTCCTCTATATTTGTTCTGATAACTTATGTAGCTACAGATAGTACTGTCTCTCTGTTTCCACCTATAAATGATGTAGGCACAGATAGGACTGCCTCCAAGTTTCTCCTGATATATTATATAGACACAGATAATACTGCATCCCTCTCTTTCACACTGTAAATCATATAGACCCAGATAGTGCTGCCCCTTTTAGCAAAGGAAGCGGGAGCAATGAGAAAAGGCAAAGAAGATGGATTTTGTGCCAACACTTTACTGTAGAATTTTAGAGGTAGAGGAGACATTATTTAGCACTAAGTCCAGAAAGCTCGTGCCTTCTCCTCATTCTAAAAAATAGAATTTAATAAAGTAAAATAAATAAAAAATAACAATAAATTCTGAGCATTGCATTCTTTGTTACATTAAGTGACACCATTATTCTCCATGGGAGCTCGGGGATCCTGCTGTGTCACTCTACTCTATGGAGAATTTGCTGCTAAGCAACGACCCGGGTGCCTATATGGAGCCATTTGTGGCGACAAACAGGCACAAAAAAATTCATTAGGAAAGATACAAAATCTCAAGGACTCCGTAATGAATAGTGACAAAGGCGTTTGTGCTTATTTTGTAGCTTTGCGATAACATATGTACTTTTATTGTGTTTTTTCGATACATTTCTGCGTTATTTCATTATCCGATGATGTGAGCCATCCGTGGAGCTGAAAGACATTGTTAGCGCTGACTTACAGTTTAATGTTTTATGCTCGGTACTTCGGATACCGACTTTCTGACAAAAAAGTACACCGAAACCTTAAAAAAAAAGCTGAAATAAAAGCTTCAGAGAGAAAGAGGAAGAAATAACGTGTGATATTGCGGAGCAGAGCCGGGATTTCCAGGGCTGAGAGTCGCGAATGTCCTTTCATCTGGAGATTTGATCTTATATGAAGCTGAGTTATTCCTTAATAAAAACGACTTCCAATAAGGAGACTCAATTACCGGAAAAAGTGAAGAGGAAAACAAATAACAAGTGAATTCCACCGGCCCGCCGCGGCTTAGTGGCGTCATGGCGATGGCAGAGGTCTGAGACCGTTTATGTGCAGCAATATTTAATAAGACTCCGAGGGAGGAAATTCCGCAGCAATGGCGGGAGGAAAAACATAAAGGACCCCAACCCCAAAAGTATGGGAACTAAACGCAGCCCCAGGCTAAGGTAGAACTTCTCTTCTTTCTCACGATTCCGATTTGCGCAGCATCTTGTCTGCCATGACGTGCTGTTATGCTCTCCTGCAGAGCCAGAATTCTCTGTGCAGAGCCGTTTGCCTTTACATGCTCAGCTGTTTTGCACTCCTGTGGACGGGTTACTTCTCTGCATCGGGTCCTTCGCTGGTCCTGGGAGGGGCTCACATGCTCTTCATTCACCAGTCAAATTGCCTGGTTCTGCAGTAAGTGCTTTCAGCTCCTGTTTGTGCCTGGTTCTGATCTTCACTATTTGACCCTAAACTGTTATTGACTCAGCTTTACCTACATCCCTTGACCTATTGGTTACCTCCTGGCTTCTGACCTCGGACCGCCTCCTGACCTCATCTCTGCCTATCATATTGCCTGGTTCTGCAGTAAGTGCTTTCAGCTTCTGTTTGTGTCTGGTTCTGCTCTTGGCTACTCAACCCTGGACTGTTACTGACTCTGCTTTGCCCACCCCCCTTGACCTATTTGTTACTTCCTGGCTTCTGACCTCGGGCCTCCTCCTGATCTTGTCTCTGCCAGTCATATTGCCTGGTTCTGCAGTAAGTGCTTTCAGCTCCTGTTTGTGTTTGGTTCTGATCTTGACTATTCGACCCTGGACTGTTACTGACTCTGCTTTGCCCACCCCCCTTGACCTTGTCGTTACCTCCTGGCTTCTGACCTCAGACAACCTCCTGACCTCGTCTCTGCCAGTCGTATTGCCTTGTTCTGCAGTAAGTGCTTTCAGCTTCTGTTTGTGTCTGGTTCTGCTCTTGGCTACTCAGCCCTGGACTGTTAGTGATTCTGCTTTGCCCACCCCCCTTGACCTATTCGTTACCTCCTGGCTTCTGATCTCGGACCTCCTCCTGACCTCGTCTCTGCCAGTCGTATTGCCTGGTTCTGCAGTAAGTGCTCTCGGCTCCTTTTTGTGTCTGGTTCTGATCTTGGCTACTTGACCTTGGACTGTTACTGACTCTGCTTTGCCTACTCCCCTTGACCTATTCGTTACCTCCTGGCTTCTGACCACGGACCTCCTCCTGACCTCATCTCTGCCAGTCATATCAAATGGTTCTGCAGTAAGTGCTTTAAGCTTCCGTTTGTGTCTGTTTCTGATCTTGACTAATTGACCCTAAACTTTTACTGACTATACTTTGCCTACCCCCCTTGACCTGTTCGTTACCTCCTGGTTACCTCCTGGCTTCTGACCTCAGACCTCCTCCTGACCTCATCTCTGCCAGTCATATTGCCGGGTTCTGCAGTAAGTGCTTTAAGCTTCCGTTGGTGTCTGATTCTGATCTTGGCTACTCGACCCTGGACTTTTACTGACTATGCTTTGCCTACCCCCCTTGACCTTGTCATTACCTCCTAGCTTCTGACCTCGGACATCCTCCTGACCTAGTCTCTATCTGCTCCCTGTATCCCATACGTACTCTCCTGGTATCCTGACCCTCAGCCTGTATCTTGACCTTGTTTCTGCCTGCTCCCTGTGTGTTGTTGTGTCCTCTTGGCTTCTGATCCCGGCTTGTCTGACTTTCTCTCTGCTCACTTTGTACACTAGTGATTCCAGTGCCATCTAGTGCTGAACCTCATACTACGCCACATAGTGTCCAGTATTCCATCCAGCACCACGTAGTGATAAGTATCACTACTCCGTGATGTCAAGCATCACAGCTTCACCAAGTTTTACCCTTTTGCAATCTCGACAACAGCTCAATGACAAACTCTGTGTCCAGACAATGCAGGAGGCAGAGCTTCTTACCCTCTCCCAGCAGCACTCATCTCCATGTACATCCCAGTGATGACTGTTGTAGCTGTTCTGCTCTGAGCCTATGCTTGGCTGTTTTGCACTCCTGTGGATGGGTTGCTTCTCTGCACTGGGTCCTTCGCTAGTTCTGGGAGGGGCTTGCTCACATGCTCCTCATTACGGGCAATTGCTCTGCTTTATCAGGGAGCATGCTCACCCGGAATTATGCCATTCGTATTCCCTGATTCTACAGTAAGTGCTTTAGCTCCTGTTTGTGTCTGGTTCTGATCTTGGCTACTCGACCCTGGACTGTTACTGACTCTGCTTTGCCCACCCCCCATGACCTTGTCGTTACCTCTTGGCTTCTGACCTCGGACCTCCTCCTGATCTTGTCTCTGCCTTCTCACTGTATCCCATTCGTACTCTCCTGGTATCCTAACCCTCAGCCTGTATCTTGACCTCATTTCTGGCTGCTCCCTGTATGTTGTCGTGTCCTCTGGTTTCTGGACCTTGGACCTTCTCCTGACCTAGTCTCTGCCTGCTCCCTGTATCCCATACATACTCTACTGGTATCCTGACCCTCAGCCTGTATCTTGACCTTGTTTCTGCCTGCTCCCTGTGTGTTGTTGTGTCCTTCTGGTTTCTGGTCCCGGCTTTTCTGACTCACTCTGTACGCTAGTGATTCCAGCACCATCTAGTGATGAACCTTGTACTACACCACATAGTGTCCAGTATTCCATCCAGTGCTACCTAGTGACTAGTATCACTACTCCATGGAATCAAGCATCATAATTTCACCAAGTTTTACCCTTTCGAAGTCTCTACAACAGATCGATGACAAACTCTGTGTCCGGACAATGCAGGAGGCAGCGCTTCTTACCCTCTCCCAGCAGCACTCATCTCCATGTACTCCATGTACATCCCAGACTGTCGTAGCTGTTCTCTTCTGATTACGTAACCACCAATGAGGTCCAAATTGAATTAGGCCTCTTAGAGAAATGCACACTTGTGAGCAAAATCAGTTTCTGTTTATTAACCAGTGCACGCATAATTTATACCATTTATGCACCAATGTAATATTGCATAAATGCTTTAGTGGAAATTTACAAAAATACACACAAAGACAAAATAAAAAAGTTTTTTTTCAATAAAAACTCCTCCACATGCTCTTGTTTAACAATTTATTAATAAAAAAAATCCTGGAAGGTCCAACGTAATCCAGTGGTGTAATGTCAAACGATGCCCATAGATTCCTATGGAGTGTCATTCTCAGAACGAGGCTCCATAAGTCACTTCCGGTCAGCGGCAGCCAAGAATCTCTCACAAGTGTGACTGGCAGTGACCTATGCAGAGTCGTTCTGAGAAAATTCTCAGAACAATGCTCCATAGAAATTGATGGGCTTCGTGGGACATTACTCTTTGGATTACGTCGGAAATTCCAGGATTTATTATTTATAAATAAATTGGTGAATGAGGGTGTGTGAAGGAGTTTTATAAAAAAAATTAAACTGGGGTTTTATTCCTGTGTGTGTGTATGTGTGTATGTGTGTATTGTAACTCTACATTTGCCGGGTTAGTAATGGGGGTGTCTGATAGATGCTTCTCTATTACTAACCCTTGTGGTTGATACCAGCAGTCAATTCACAGCTGATATCAACCCCAAAAGTATTACACCAATTGCTACAGCACCAGGGCAACCGGGAAGAGCCGTGCAAAGCGCCAGAGATAGGGCATCTAATGGATATGCCACTTCTGGGGAGGCTGCAGGCTGCTATTTTTAGGCTGGGAAGGTCCAAATATCTATGGACCTTCCCACCTTGAAAATATCAGGCCGCAGTTGCTGCTTTATCTGTGCTAGTTATTAAAAATAGGGAGGACCGCATAATTTTATTGTTCACAGCAGTGTACAGGCATCTTTCACATGCAATAAAGCTTGTTAATTGGTTGCGCTGCAACCTTTCAACAAACTTTATTAGCATACGAACAGCAGCCAAGCACCAAACGTGGATACAGACTTTTATTTAAAAGTCCGTATCCAAGTTTGAGCACTGGATACCCGATGTTCGGTACAAACCCAGAACTTTATCATTCGGGTTCGCTCAACCCTTGTCATTTTCCATTATGGCTGCTGTCTGTGATCTGTAGTACCCAGACCTGCTTTAATTCTGGCTTTTCTGACCACACTTCTGAGTACCCTATAATACCCAATACCAGTTACGCTTGAGTCCTATTACTTGACATTAGCTTGCCTGACCAATCTTACTATTCTCCTAAGTACTCTTCTGACTTCTCATCTTACTATTCCTCTGACTAATGTTCTGACTACTCTTACTACTCCTCCGACTGCTCCTCTTACTACTGCAATGACTACTCCTCTAACTACTCTTTTGACTACTCTGCTAACTAGTCCTCTGACTACTCCTCTGACTACTCTTCTTATTGGTGTTCTTACTACTCCTCTGACTAATGTCCTGACTACTCCTCTGTCTACTCTACTAACTAATCTTCTGACTACTCCTCTGACTAGTCTTCTTACTACTCCTCTCACTACTGTCCTGACAACTTCTCTGTCTACTTCTCTGACTACCCTTCATACTACTTTTCTTACTACTGTCCTGACAACTCCTCTAACGACTCCTCTGCATACTCTTCATACTACTGCTCTTACTATTCCTCTGACTACTCTTCTTACTAATCCTTTTACTACTTCTCTGACTACTCTTCTTACTAGTCTTCTTACTACTCCTCTCACTACCATCCTGACAACTCCTCTGACTACTTCTCTGACTTCTCTTTTTGCTACATTTCTAACTACTGTTCTGATTAATCCTCTAACTACTCCTCTGCCTACTCTTTTTACTACTGTTCTTACTACTCTTCTGACTACTCCTCTTACTAATCCTCTTACTACTCCTCTGACTACTCTTCTGACTAATCCTCTCCTTACTCGTCTTACTACTGTTCTTACTACTCTTCTGACTACTCCTCTTACTAATCCTCTTACTACTCCTCTGACTACTCTTCTTACTAATTTTCTGACTACTCCTCTGACTACTCTTATTACTACTATTCTTATTACTCCTCTGACTACTCTTCTTACTAGTGTTGTGACTACTCCTCTGACTACTGTCCTGACTAGTTTCCTTCCTACTCCTCTGACTACTCCATGCCTGTTATTCCTGAGCTCCGTACATGACCCCTGACATGTCTGACTACTTATTTGGGTGATTTGATTCAACTTTAGGCCTATTCACTCCCCTACCTCCCATCTCCGACTCTTCTTTACTGACTTTGCCACCTCTTGGTTGTTCTGCTCTCTGCCACCACAGGTTGTCCTTGTCCTTCATTGCCCACCCATCCCTCCAGCTCGTGGAGCACTGAACTAGCCTATGCCACCGAGTACTGGGTTGTTTGGGGACCTAGATGTAATAATCATTGGAAAGGGGCATGGATAGGTGAATGGTGCCATCCGGCTGGACCTCCCTGTGGGCAGGACCCAGAGCAGAGTCCACACGGAGGTGACGATCAGACAATAACCTCCTTTTGGCTACAATGTATCTTCTCACAATATATAGTCGCTCTGCAGCTGGACGTCCTGTTTGCATCTCATTTCCGTGATTCAGACTCCTTCTCCCATCTGCGGTGATTGAGTCGGAATCTGAGTCATTTTGTTATTGAATGTAATTTCCAGGATCCAAAATAATAATGAAACATTCGTTATAATGTATGTGGCAATTAGTCCCTCGTTAGAAAAAAACGAGCCATAAAGTTCTGTTTGTTTAAAGCCTGTTGATGTGACCAATTACCCGTCTAGATACATATAATTAGCGGCAATTTGCATATTTCTGCAGTGAATCATTCGCTATCTTTAGACTAAGTTAGTAAGGAAAAAAAAAGTATTAAGAGAGTGACTGCATATTAATGTGCTGCGCTAATCACCGGCGCGGGGGATACGGAATCAGCGCTCTGACTATGCAGAATTCGTCTTTTTTACCGTATAACAAGTCACTTTCCCGGCCATACCCTGCTTCATCTGCAAGGTCAGAGTAACACTCTTCTGAAATACTCTGCACTGCTGGGGAACCGGTTCCTCGCATTGTGTAACTTTGACATCTCACAAGATACATTCTCTCGTTTCCTGAAATACTCTGTGCTGCTGGGGATCCCTGCTCCTTCCTCTGCGTATATAACCTTGACTCGTAATTTGGTAAAGTTAATAATTTTCTCTCATGAAATATTCTATAGTAGTAGTAAGTAAAGATGAGTGGATTCGTGGAAGTTAGGGTTCGCCGAGGTCTTCAAAAATTTGAATAAAAGTTTGGTTCGGGACCCCGAAGTTGACCCAAAACACCACACCCCATATAAGTCAATGAAAACACGAAGTTCTGTGCTGTAAAATAGTGGAAGTAAGGGCGAGGGGGCAGAAGAAGGAAGGAAAAGGGGGCAATTGCACTGCAAAAAAATGTGCATAAGGAATAAATAAATAAAACAATTATGTGGCCTTCCGTCTTTTTTTTGATAATCAGCACAGGTAAAGCAGGGCTGCAACCCTCAGCTATCAGCTTTACCTTCGCTGGTTATCAATTCAAAGCATTATTTAAATATATAATAAGAAAAATGGTGTGTGGTCTGCCCTATTTTTGATAACCAGCCAAGGTAAAGCAGACAACTGGGGGCTGGTATCAAGATGGGAAGGTCCATGGTTATTTGGTCCTTCCCAGCCTAAAATAGCAGCTTGCAACTATCCCAGCAGTGGTGCATCAATTAGATGTTCCAAATCTGGCTCTTTACCCATCTCTTCCCAATTGCCTTGGTTCGAGGGGAATAAGTTTGGGGTTGATGTCAGCAGTGGGTTGACAGCTGGCATCAAGCCCAGGGATTAGTAATAGAGAGGTGTCTGTTGACAACCCAGCAAGTGTAGAGTTAAAAAAGCCACAGAAAGGGAAAAAAAAAGACTCCTCCACACTATCCCTCTGTCACTCAGTGTTCTGTGTTTGGAGGAAGCAGTTCCTCCTCCCTGATACTCTGAGCATTGTGGAACCCAAACCAGTGATATGGACTCTGTTTATGTTCTTTTATTTCCTTTAATGCCGGTAAGGCTGTTTTGTTTTGTTTTCTGCTGGCTGGTTTAAGAAGTTAAATAAACCAGATGAAATGTAAACTGAAACCAGTCGTGCAGCCAGCTTTTCTGTGGCCTGAGTGGCTGATAACAGTGAGTAATAGATTGTAATCATACGATGAAGAACATTGTTGTAATATTTATATAATTCTTGATTAATGTATAAAGGGAATACTTTGAGCTTCATTCTTCACCATTATCAAGATCTCTGCTTGCTGTGAGTTAATGGGAACATTCATTATATAAAGGCAATGGCTCTAAAACCGTACAGAGTTTGTAACAGTTTTAGGGAGTCTGGACTAATACATTGCACCAAACTATCAGGACAGGAGACATTTGTGCAGAGCAAACTTTAACTCAAAGAATGATACAATTGTTACAAACCCTCAGCTGCATGACTGATGTGATAGAGAAGAACGTCTTCATCTGATACCATTGTTGCACCCCCTCAGCTGTATGGCCGGGTTGTGATGCAGGTGGATGTCTCCATCTGATACAATTGTTGCCCCTCCTCAGCTGTATGGCCGGGCTGTGATCCAGGTGGATGTCTCCATCTGATACAATTGTTGCACCCCCTCAACTGTATGGCCGGGTTGTGATGCAGGTGGAGGTCTCCATCTGATACAATTGTTGCACCCCCCCAGCTGTATGGCCGGGTTGTGATGCAGGTGGAGGTTCTCCATCTGATACAATTGTTGCACCCCCCCAGCTGTATGGCCGGGTTGTGACCCAGGTGGATGTCTCCTATCAGATACAATTGTTGCACCCCCTCAGCTGTATGGCCGGGTTGTGATGCAGGTGGATGTCTCCTATCAGATACAATTATTGCACCCCCTCAGCTGTATGGCCGGGTTGTGATGCAGGTGGATGTCTCCATCTGATACAATTGTTGCACCCCCTCAGCTGTATGGCCGGGTTGTGATGCAGGTGGATGTCTCCTATCAGATACAATTATTGCACCCCCTCAGCTGTATGGCCGGGTTGTGATGCAGGTGGATGTCTTCATCTGATACAATTGTTGCACCCCTTCAGCTGTATGGCCGGGTTGTGATCCAGGTGGATGTCTCCATCTGATACAATTGTTGCACCCCCCCAGCTGTATGGCAGGGTTGTGATGCAGGTGGATGTCTCCCTCTGATACAATTGTTGCACCCCCCCAGCTGTATGGCCGGGTTGTGATGCAGGTGGATGTCTCCTATCAGATACAATTGTTGCACCCCCCCAGCTGTATGGCCGGGTTGTGATGCAGGTGGATGTCTCCATCTGATGCAATCGTTGCACCCCTTCAGCTGTATGGCCGGGTTGTCATCCAGGTGGATGTTTCCTATCAGACCTCATACTGTGATATTTGAAATAATGAAGAATTGGATCGCTGAGTTTTTTATAAAGTTGCAGAACTTTCCGCCACCCGATGATCAGAGCTGATTTCCATAAGAATGTCGGCTCCTATAAGTAAATGATTGTTTACAGAATTGCTGACAATCGCTTTTTATTCTCCTCATTCAGGATAAAACCTCCGCCAAGAACGCGTCAAATATATTCATTAGTTGTTTTGCATTGATTTGACTCAGCAACAAAGTAACACAAAGGCGCGTGATGTAAAAAGGCGCAATATACAGGCGCTGGTGTGGAGAGATAAAGGACGAGCGATCCATCATCCCCGGACTGCGCAGAACAAACGCCGCTGCTCCGCGCATTACACTGCAAGTGCTGATCACCCACTCCACAGTCTGGAAATACACGTCCTATCTGTGGTGCCGCGCCGGATCCATAACAGCGATATATTCACATCAAGCACAATAAATACTGCATAATCCTGTTTACAAGACCCGCAATACAGTGTACACAGAGGAGAGGTGGCTCATTCATCACACGGGCGGCACTATACACAGGAGCAGACAACTCATATACCGTAATATTACAGGACAGCAGTGGTGTCGTCACAGGGAGGAGCAGGGGCGCCCGAGGACAGACAAAAATGTAACTTACAGTATAGAGTGACTGCACCAGCAGAATAGTGAGTGCAGCTCTGGAGTATAATACAGGAGGTAACTCAGGATCAGTAATGTAATGTACAGTTAGGTCCAGAAATATTTGGACAGTGACACAAGTTTTGTTATTTTAGCTGTTTACAAAAACATGTTCAGAAATACAATTATATATATAATATGGGCTGAAAGTGCACACTCCCAGCTGCAATATGAGAGTTTTCACATCCAGATCGGAGAAAGGGTTTAGGAATCATAGCTCTGTAATGCATAGCCTCCTCTTTTTCAAGGGACCAAAAGTAATTGGACAAGGGACTCTAAGGGCTGCAATTAACTCTGAAGGCGTCTCCCTCGTTAACTTGTAATCAATGAAGTAGTTAAAAGGTCTGGGGTTGATTACAGATGTGTGGTTTTGCATTTGCTGTGACCAGACAACATGCGGTCTAAGGAACTCTCAATTGAGGTGAAGCAGAACATCCTGAGGCTGAAAAAAAAAGAAAAAACCGATCAGAGAGATAGCAGACATGCTTGGAGTAGCAAAATCAACAGTCGGGTACATTCTGAGGGAAAAGGAATTGACTGGTGAGCGTGGGAACTCAAAAAGGCCTGGGCGTCCACGGATGACAACAGTGGTGGATGATCGCCGCATACTTTCTTTGGTGAAGAAGAACCCGTTCACAACATCAACTGAAGTCCAGAACACTCTCAGTGAAGTAGGTGTATCTGTCTCTAAGTCAACAGTAAAGAGAAGACTCCATGAAAGTAAATACAAAGGGTTCACATCTAGATGCAAACCATTCATCAATTCCAAAAATAGACAGGCCAGAGTTACATTTGCTGAAAAACACCTCATGAAGCCAGCTCAGTTCTGGAAAAGTATTCTATGGACAGATGAGACCAAGATCAACCTGTACCAGAATGATGGGAAGAAAAAAGTTTGGAGAAGAAAGGGAACGGCACATGATCCAAGGCACACCACATCCTCTGTAAAACATGGTGGAGGCAACGTGATGGCATGGGCATGCATGGCTTTCAATGGCACTGGGTCACTTGTGTTTATTGATGACATAACAGCAGACAAGAGTAGCCGGATGAATTCTGAAGTGTACCGGGATATACTTTCAGCCCAGATTCAGCCAAATGCCGCAAAGTTGATCGGACGGCGCTTCATAGTACAGATGGACAATGACCCCAAGCATACAGCCAAAGCTACCCAGGAGTTCATGAGTGCAAAAAAGTGGAACATTCTGCAATGGCCAAGTCAATCACCAGATCTTAACCCAATTGAGCATGCATTTCACTTGCTCAAATCCAGACTTAAGACGGAAAGATCCACAAACAAGCAAGACCTGAAGGCTGCGGCTGTAAAGGCCTGGCAAAGCATTAAGAAGGAGGAAACCCAGCGTTTGGTGATGTGTTACGAGGGGGACCCGGGGAAGCGTGCCAAGATGGGAAATGGACTGCTTCCGCCGGTCAAGGTCCACTGTGCGGTGTAAGGGACCGCCGCTATGGTGGGTGAAGAGTGAGCGGGTTGCTGCTAGCGATCGTCTGGAATGTCACAGACGATCTATGTACACCGATCTGCCCTAACCCCTGAGGGTTGTATGGCACAGATCTCACGGCTCGGTGTACCTGTTGCACGGGGAAGCACAGAGGTGCCCACGCACGTGTGCCAGTGGAAGTCACGAGAATATGGCACGAGGGTAGCACAGAGGTGCCCACGCACGTGTGCTTTCAATAACCAGGTGAGTCCAATGGAGACTTGAGGAGCTCACCTGGGACAGGAACACGGCCTGTTGAAGGGGATACTGCCGGAGCAGCAAGGCAGGAACACGGCCTGCAAACGAGGTACTGCCGGAGCAGCAAGGGCCAAGCCCACAAGAGACAGTAATGCCTGAGCAGTGGCGTGGCAGCACGCTGCCAGACATCCAAACATAGAAGGATGGTCGCGCGCCGCCATGATGGCAGGGGGAGCTTTTAAGGAGGTGCAGCTCCACCCGAGGGCGGGCGCGAGGCGGAGATGACGGACTTGACCCAATCAGGGTCCACGACGCCCCAGCCTGGCCAGTCAGGATTCACCACGTCACCAGCCTTGTCATCAAGCCGTGTGACGTCAGTGAGCGAATCAGGACCCACCACGCATTGCACATGCTCACCCTCCTGCCTCTGGGAAATAGAGGCGGGATCCTCGGTCTCACAATGTGCAGAGATAACGGGAATCTCACTGCTTCCCTGAGCAGTAAACCTCTGCACATTGCGCAGCCTCGCAGACCTTCGGGGCCGCTGAGCAGGAGAGTCTGCGGCAGGCCAGGAATGGGAGACCGCTTCACTCCTTGTAACAGGAGAACCACTAGGTGTCACCCTTCTGCTGCCTCTCTGAGAAGGTATCTCCTGCACACTGCGCAGTCTGGCAGACCTTCGGCGCTGCTGAGCAGGAGTGCTCGTGGCAGGCAAGGAATGGAAGACTGCCTCAGTCCTTGCCTCAGGAGAGCCACGAGATGTAACAGTGATGTCCATGGGTTCCAGACTTAAGGCAGTGATTGCCTCCAAAGGATTCGCAACAAAATATTGAGACTAAAAATTTTTTTTTGGGTTTGGTTTATTTGTCCAATTACTTTTGACCTCCTAAAATGTGGAGTGTTTGTGAAGAAATGTGACAATTCCTACAATTTCTATCAGATATTTTTGTTCAAACCTTCAAATTAAACGTTACAATCTGCACTTTAATTCTGTTGTAGAGGTTTAATTTCAAATCCAATGTGGTGGCATGCAGAGCCCAACTCGCGAAAATTGTGTCACTGTCCAAATATTTCTGGACCTAACTGTATGTACACAGTGACTGCACCAGCAGAATAGTGAGTGCAGCTCTGGGGTATAATACAGGAGGTAACTCAGGATCTGTAATGTAATGTATGTACACAGTGACTGCACCAGCAGAATAGTGAGTGCAGCTCTGGGGTATAATACAGGAGGTAACTCAGGATCAGTAATGTAATATATGTACACAGAGACTGCACCAGCAGAATAGTGAGTGCAGCTCTGGAGTATAATACAGGAGGTAACTCAGGATCAATATCTTGATCTATAAATCTTTGATGCTGGCAGAGCACAGATATCCGGATGATAATAGTAATGTCTGGAGTCTCTCGGGCAGAATTTGAGAATATTGTGAATTATCTGTGACGCCTTGGACTATCCAGGTCGTCCCAGGTAGTCACACACACAACATCACACCCCTTCCAGTTAGGTAACAGCAGTCAAACTCAAAACCGTTGTTGCCTCCCTCCAGGGTCTGATGTCCACACCAGGGGGGCGGAGCCAGGCGGTTGGCTCCACCCACCGAGGAGTTCACAGGCCTGGAGGCGGGAAAACAGTGAGAAGGAGTTGTAGTCTGGTTCTGGAAGAGTCGATTTGAAGGGAGGTTGTGTCCAGAAGCAGACCTGTGCTCAGGCCTGCCACAGAGTACTCCGGTGGCTGGTTTGGAGCCCAGTCACCATTGGCAAGGAGGCAGACGGTAGTGGCCGCCTGCAGGAGACCGGGAATAGGACCGGCGGAACCGTAAGGGACCGGGGCAGGGTAGTGGCCCGACGGAACCGAACCGGGGAGCTAACTGGATACCGGAGCACCAGGCAGGGTACTCAGACCCCGAACTAGGCTATAAGCCACCACCATAGTCAAATCAACAGATTGCGGTCTGGACCTCAGGGGTTCATTCCCACCAAAGTCCCGATTGAAGGCAACAGCCCAACCGTTCCGGATAAGTGCCACCGCCAAGGGCCAGAGATCCACAGGGCCAGCGTCTGCGGGCAAACGTCTCCTACGACACTTATACGTCGGGGAGCAGACTACCGGTGCCTAGGCACAGGAGTCAAGTGTGGCGCCCCTGACCTGGTCAGGCACCACAGAGTATTGCACCCATGCTGGGGCAGTGCTTCCAGGTAATCTCCAAAGGCCAGGATGAGGTGCACACACAAACACATAGTGACCAGGTCTCCCACACCATTAGAAGGGACCCTTGGGTAGCCAGAAGGGGTTAACTTTCAATTCCCATCAAGGGGTATGCTCAGAGTCTGGTTGCTAGGAAGCAGGGCAGACAGGAAAAGAAGGAGGAGCAGGAGTCTGGAGCAGAGTGTTGAGGAGTATGGAAGGGAGCAGAGGGTCTCTCATGCTAGCCAGGCCCTGCGGAGTGCAGTAGCTGAAAACGGGGGAGAACGGGTACCTGTGGGTCAGCCTGAAAGACACCCAGAGAGAGGTGGCTGAGTAAGGGGATCCCTAGTATTCCAGCACGCAAGGGGAGACAGGTCCCCAGAGCAGACAGCTAATCATCCAGAGCTGCTCAACCTTCAGGTGGGGGTACTTCATGCCCTCACCACCACAACACAGAGTCCGAGCCAAGCTGCAATCAGGAGGCCCATAAGGGGACAAGGCCAGAAGCCATCCCACCAAGGTCACGCTGCCGGCAGACGGGCCAGAGAGGGGAGCGGGGTTGGAAACAGCTTCCCTGGAGGAACCCAACCATACTTCAAGTAAGGGGTCCTCCCAAACCAAAAAGAGTGCAAGGAGGGCGAGTGGACAGCTACCCTCAGAACGGCCTTCTGGAATTCCTTGTTCCACCTGGTTATCGCAGTGTCGCCCGGGCGTTTCACAGTGACCACCAAACAGTGAGTAAACACGTTAAAAGACTTCTTGGACTGTGTTTTAGTCATTCTGCGACCTGTGGTCCCACACACATACACCGGGGCCTGGGGCTTGCCTCACTCTCGGGAGGCCACTACAACTGACTGCACCCACCATCAGCCCCAGGCACCCCTTAATCTGCAGTGGCGGTCACCCTGACCGCTATACCGAGAGTGGCGTCACGAAAATCGAAAGAGAAGGTTCCCTACCTGTGACCAGACCGTCCCATGGAGACCCTGAAGGTAACGCACCAGACCGCTGCAGCAGCCCTGGGCTCCACACAAGATTCACACACCGGTGCAGGAGAAAGGCGGACACTACCAACCTAACAGGAAAAGCTGCAGCCGGCTGCGGGCCCCGTTCATCACTCCGTTTGGTTTACCAGCGACTCCAGTGTCTTGTATCAGAGTGAGTACACCAGTGCCATCAGGCACCGCACTGCACTGCACCGCAACACCGCGCCCTGCACCCCGGCCCCCGCCAACCGGGACCAACATCCCCTACCCACGGAGGGGTCAACACCTAGCTGCGCCACTACACCGCTCCCGGGAATCCCCTTACCTTCACCGCAGCGGTGGTGTCCACGATCACCACAACCCGTGGGTGGCGTCACGAACTATCATTCCAAAACCAAATACCCGCATCCCCCGCGTGTAGTGCCAACCCCCCTTGCAGAGCGACGTGACCCCCAAGTCCGTGAGAAGCTCGAGCCACCACCCGCAGTACATGAGCACGGATCCGAGCGGCTGTGCGGCCGCAGCCGAGGCCGTGGGGCGGTACACGTCCAGTTCATCAGTTGGTAGAAAACAACAATTCTGAAGATTTCTCGTATTCTTGGAGACTTTCGCACTTATTTGCCTTTGAAATTTCTAGAAAATTCTTCTTCTTAAGTCATAACCAGACATAAATGAAATCATCTTCTGACAGGTTTGAGGATGAGATGCAGAAGACGGAAATGTATGCGACCTTGAGCGCGGGTCGTATGTATATCGCGGCTCATCCATCACTCCGCGGCGTCCATACGTCTACATTGTAATCAGAGAGTGCAGCCGCTATCTTCACTTACCTGTTTATTGGAAATTAGCAATGGAAATTTAGCTGCAAATTGGAGGGTGAAGAGTCGTCCTCCTGTCAATCACCTGCCCCCGGTGTGCCAGTCTACGGATACACCTGCGCACAGGCGAGCCATGGGCTGGGGAGCCCGAGTGCCCTCCCATCGTCTGTTCTCCCTTCCCTAATTGAGCCACTGACATCTTCTAACCATAAAATCCCCCTCTGAGATAATAAGACACGTAGAAGGCCCAGAATCCATCTACCAAGACATTTTGGAGGTGATGTGACCACACAAAAAATTGAGTCACCCTTTAGTAGAATTGCATGGAGTACCAGCATTGGCAATTCTTCAACATCAGTTTGCTAATGTTTGCTTACAACTATAGAATGTGCCCCAAAATTAATATCACTGATGGAGTCTGACCCGAAATCTTTCCTGTCCGACCCTGACTGGCCCCCCGGGGGTGCACAAAGGCTCGGTGGTCGCCCATTACACGTGGTGAAATGGAAGAATAGAGTATTCTAGAACTTAACTAAAGCAGTCAGAGACCACAAGACACAAGTGTGGCGCCCCTGAGGCTTCAGTCGCTACAGAGGTACTGCACCTCAGCCAGAGGTGTAGTATCCCATCTCGGGTAAGGAGGAGGTCAACACCAATTCACACAGAAGCAACACATCGCTAAACCTGGTAGGGCAAGATTATACCCGAACCAGGCCTGGGGGGTGGAGTCAGCTGAGCGGGAACAGAGGTGACGGGTGGAGAAAGAAAAAGGAGGAAAGGCAGTTAGTTGGAATGTCGGAGGAGTGGAGGAGGAAAGACCCGCGGTCTGGAGCTGGTACCGCTCGTCCCGGGCAAAGATAGAAGGGTCGCAGGGCCCACGGGAATTCCTACACTAACCCATGGACTTCTTCTACACAATCAACGCATGGAGGGGCACAGTTGCAATCCGGGGACTGGTCCCCAGGCTAGAAGAGATTAAACCCGCGGGCTCCCTAGTGAAACCAATGGCTGAGGTGTCTTCAAGCACCGAAGCTACCATCGCACACGAATTCACTGGAAAGTGACCCAAAAACGACCAACAGGGATAGAGCTTCACACCGCCCAACTGCATTCACGGGCACCGGACAGGGCTCACTGAGCGAGGGCGCAAGGCAGGAGGGCGAAGCCAGCGCAGAAGACGACCAGGGAAAGAGTACATTAAACAAAGGTGCACGGGACTGGACCTCCGAACTACCCGGGATCGGCTGGAGCCCATCATGGTGAATCCTGGCACTCCAAAGGTGGTCCATGGCTTGTGTGTAACCGGCTACAGTGAGTAAACATCTATTGACTGGATCCCTGAATCGCTCCCTTATTCACCTGTGCCCGACATTATAGACTACTATCACCCCAATCTGCCCTGGGGCCCAGCTCTACCTGTGGAGAGCTGCACCATCTAAGCTGCGTCACCATCAGCCCCAGAGGTCCCTGTCTCACAGCGGCGGCACCAAACTTGCCGCATACCACAGGTGGCATCACAAATAACTCCCATCATCCCCTATATCTTTATTAAACGACACCGCCGGGGTCACGGAACAGGGCCTGGCCACTGCGGCGCCCCAGCAGCAAAACCGGGGCCCGGTAACGAGTCTCCCCAGATCTCGGTGGGCGCATCACAAGCCATCACAGAAACTACAGGCCCGTGTTTACTGGGGTGTTACATAGGACTGCAGGGGAAATCTACTACATTATCTGTACTCAGAGATATTACTGTGTTATCTGTGGTGTTACATAGGACTGCAGGTGACATCTACTACATTATCTGTACTCAGAGAGATATCACTGTGTTATCTGTGGTGTTACATAGGACTGCAGGTGACATCTACTACATTATCTGTACTCAGAGATATCACTGTGTTATCTGTGGTGTTACATAGGACTGCAGGTGACATCTACTATATTATCTGTACTCAGAGATATCACTGTGTTATCTGTGGTGTTACATAGGACTGCAGGTGACATTACTACATTATCTGTACTCAGAGATATCACTGTGTTATCTGTGGTGTTACATAGGACTGCAGGTGACATCTACTCCATTATCTGTACTCAGAGATATCACTGTGTTATCTGTGGTGTTACATAGGACTGCAGGGGAAATCTACTACATTATCTGTACTCAGAGATATTACTGTGTTATCTGTGGTGTTACATAGGACTGCAGGTGACATCTACTACACTATCTGTACTCAGAGAGATGTCACTATAGTGTTACATAGGACTGCAGGTGACATCTACTACACTATCTGTACTCAGAGATATCACTGTTATCTGTGGTGTTACATAGGACTGCAGGTGACATCTACTACATTATCTGTACTCAGAGCTATCACTGTGTTATCTGTGGTGTTACATAGGACTGCAGGTGACATCTACTACATTATCTGTACTCAGAGATATCACTGTGCTATCTGTGGTGTTACATAGGACTGCAGGTGACATCCACTACATTATCTGTACTCAGAGATATCACTGTGTTATCTGTGGTGTTACATAGGACTGCAGGTGAGATCTACTACATTATCTGTACTCAGAGAGATATCACTATGGTGTTACATAGGACTGCAGACACCATTCTATAGTGGATCGCGCAGTGTTACATCTGTCTCCAGCTTTGGACATTATTGATACACTGTATTTCCCTCTCGTGTTCCCGCCGGTGTGTGATTATTGCGGTATTATTCTGTTTGCGCAGTGATTCTCCGCGGTTCCCTCTCCCCCGTACTCGTGAGTTCTGCTCCGGAGATTGATGGATGTTACAGTATAAACACCTCCGTGACTTATCATCAGGAATTGTTGCTTGTTCGTGGCATTCAGCCTCCAGCGGAGCGTGGCTCTGTGATCCCGGCTGTGGCGCAGCGCCGGCCTCATATACAGCATGCATGAGGTTAAGTGTGTCATTATCCAGGCAGTCATTATTCTGTACATTGCTCCCATCAGGAGCCGGCGTGACCCCGGGACGCGCTTTTATTCCTGTTTACATTACAAGATTGGATATAGATCCTGAAGTCTGCACAAAATGCAATAATTATTCTAGAAAGCGGCAAATCAATGCATGTGTGCGGGGTTATAACGCCGGCTATTACTTACAGCCTCTGTCTCACCGCTGACGCCTTACACTTGTGTTATACAGCACATAACAAAGGTAAAAGAAAAGTATTCACACCCCATTGGTGCTGTATACATGGTAATTCTGCATATAGAGTCCTGATGGGTACAGAGCCCCTGATATACCGTATGTGGTACTGTGTTCCACTTCTTTTCACTTGACAGGAACTTTTCAGGTGGGATTTCCATGTTATTCCTTTTATTTGTGGCACCGTCCTTTTATTCGTAGCACTGTCCTTGTATTCATGGCACTGTCCTTGTATTCATGGCACTGTCCTTGTATTCATGGCACTGTCCTTGTATTCATGGCACTGTCCTTGTATTCATGGCACTGTCCTTGTATTCGTAGCACTGTCCTTGTATTCATGGCACTGTCCTTGTATTCGTAGCACTGTCCTTGTATTCATGGCACTGTCCTTGTATTCATGGCACTGTCCTTGTATTCATGGTACCGTCCTTGTATTCATGGCACTGTCCTTGTATTCATGGTACCGTCCTTGTATTCATGGCATCGTCCTTGTATTCATGGCACTGTCCTTGTATTCATGGCACTGTCCTTGTATTCATGGTACCGTCCTTGTATTCATGGCACTGTCCTTGTATTCGTAGCACTGTCCTTGTATTCATGGCACCGTCCTTGTATTCATGGCACTGTCCTTGTATTCATGGCACTGTCCTTGTATTCATGGCACTGTGATTGTATTCATGGCACTGTCCTTGTATTCATGGCACTGTCCTTGTATTCAAGGCACTGTCCTTGTATTCGTAGGACTGTCCTTGTATTCATGGCACTGTCCTTGTATTCGTAGGACTGTCCTTGTATTCATGGCACCGTCCTTGTATTCATGGCACTGTCCTTGTATTCGTAGGACTGTCCTTGTATTCGTAGGACTGTCCTTGTATTCATGGCACTGTCCTTGTATTCATGGCACTGTCCTTGTATTCGTAGCACTGTCCTTGTATTCATGGCACCGTCCTTGTATTCGTAGCACTGTCCTTGTATTCATGGCACCGTCCTTGTATTCATGGCACCGTCCTTGTATTCGTAGCACTGTCCTTGTATTCGTAGCACTGTCCTTGTATTCGTAGCACTGTCCTTGTATTCATGGCACCGTCCTTGTATTCGTAGCACTGTCCTTGTATTCGTAGCACTGTCCTTGTATTCATGGCACCGTCCTTGTATTCGTAGCACTGTCCTTGTATTCATGGCACCGTCCTTGTATTCGTAGCACTGTCCTTGTATTCATGGCACTGTCCTTGTATTCATGGCACCGTCCTTGTATTCATGGCACCGTCCTTGTATTCATGGCACTGTCCTTGTATTCATGGCACCGTCCTTGTATTCGTAGCACTGTCCTTGTATTCGTAGCACTGTCCTTGTATTCGTAGCACCGTCCTTGTATTCATGGCACCGTCCTTGTATTCATGGCACTGTCCTTGTATTCATGGCGCCGTCCTTGTATTCGTAGCACTGTCCTTGTATTCGTAGCACTGTCCTTGTATTCGTAGCACTGTCCTTGTATTCATGGCACTGTCCTTTTATTTTTGGCACTGTCCTTTTATTCGTAGCACTGTCCTTGTATTCATGGCACTGTCCTTGTATTCATGGCACTGTCCTTGTATTCATGGCACCGTCCTTGTATTCATGGCACTGTCCTTGTATTCGTAGCACTGTCCTTGTATTCATGGCACTGTCCTTGTATTCGTAGCACTGTCCTTGTATTCATGGCACTGTCCTTGTATTCATGGCACTGTCCTTGTATTCATGGTACCGTCCTTGTATTCATGGCACTGTCCTTGTATTCATGGTACCGTCCTTGTATTCATGGCATCGTCCTTGTATTCATGGCACTGTCCTTGTATTCATGGCACTGTCCTTGTATTCATGGTACCGTCCTTGTATTCATGGCACTGTCCTTGTATTCGTAGCACTGTCCTTGTATTCATGGCACCGTCCTTGTATTCATGGCACTGTCCTTGTATTCATGGCACTGTCCTTGTATTCATGGCACTGTCCTTGTATTCAAGGCACTGTCCTTGTATTCGTAGGACTGTCCTTGTATTCATGGCACTGTGATTGTATTCATGGCACTGTCCTTGTATTCATGGCACTGTCCTTGTATTCAAGGCACTGTCCTTGTATTCGTAGGACTGTCCTTGTATTCATGGCACTGTCCTTGTATTCGTAGGACTGTCCTTGTATTCATGGCACCGTCCTTGTATTCATGGCACTGTCCTTGTATTCGTAGGACTGTCCTTGTATTCGTAGGACTGTCCTTGTATTCATGGCACTGTCCTTGTATTCATGGCGCCGTCCTTGTATTCATGGCACTGTCCTTGTATTCGTAGGACTGTCCTTGTATTCGTAGCACTGTCCTTGTATTCATGGCACCGTCCTTGTATTCGTAGCACTGTCCTTGTATTCATGGCACCGTCCTTGTATTCATGGCACCGTCCTTGTATTCGTAGCACTGTCCTTGTATTCGTAGCACTGTCCTTGTATTCGTAGCACTGTCCTTGTATTCATGGCACCGTCCTTGTATTCGTAGCACTGTCCTTGTATTCGTAGCACTGTCCTTGTATTCATGGCACCGTCCTTGTATTCGTAGCACTGTCCTTGTATTCATGGCACCGTCCTTGTATTCGTAGCACTGTCCTTGTATTCATGGCACTGTCCTTGTATTCATGGCACCGTCCTTGTATTCATGGCACCGTCCTTGTATTCATGGCACTGTCCTTGTATTCATGGCACCGTCCTTGTATTCGTAGCACTGTCCTTGTATTCGTAGCACTGTCCTTGTATTCGTAGCACTGTCCTTGTATTCGTAGCACTGTCCTTGTATTCGTAGCACTGTCCTTGTATTCGTAGCACTGTCCTTGTATTCGTAGCACCGTCCTTGTATTCATGGCACCGTCCTTGTATTCATGGCACTGTCCTTGTATTCATGGCGCCGTCCTTGTATTCGTAGCACTGTCCTTGTATTCGTAGCACTGTCCTTGTATTCGTAGCACTGTCCTTGTATTCATGGCGCCGTCCTTGTATTCGTAGCACTGTCCTTGTATTCATGGCACCGTCCTTGTATTCGTAGCACTGTCCTTGTATTCGTAGCACTGTCCTTGTATTCATGGCGCCGTCCTTGTATTCATGGCACCGTCCTTGTATTCGTAGCACTGTCCTTGTATTCATGGCGCCGTCCTTGTATTCATGGCACCGTCCTTGTATTCGTAGCACTCTCCTTGTATTCGTAGCACTGTCCTTGTATTCATGGCACTGTCCTTGTATTCGTAGCACTGTCCTTTTATTCGTAGCACTGTCCTTGTATTCATGGCACTGTCCTTGTATTCGTAGCACTGTCCTTGTATTCATGGCGCCGTCCTTGTATTCGTAGCACTGTCCTTGTATTCGTAGCACTGTCCTTGTATTCATGGCACTGTCCTTGTATTCGTAGCACTGTCCTTGTATTCATGGCACCGTCCTTGTATTCATGGCACTGTCCTTGTATTCGTAGGACTGTCCTTATATTCGTGGCACCATCCTTGTATTCGTAGCACTGTCCTTGTATTCGTAGCACTGTTCTTGTATTCATGGCACTGTCCTTGTATTCATGGCACTGTCCTTGTATTCGTAGGACTGTCCTTGTATTCATGGCACTGTCCTTGTATTCATGGCACTGTCCTTGTATTCGTAGGACTGTCCTTGTATTCATGGCACTGTCCTTGTATTCGTAGCACTGTCCTTGTATTCGTAGCACTGTGCTTGTATTCATGGCACCGTCCTTGTATTCGTAGTACTGTCCTTGTATTCGTAGCACTGTCCTTGTATTCATGGCACCGTCCTTGTATTCGTAGCACTGTCCTTGTATTCGTAGCACTGTCCTTGTATTCGTAGCACTGTCCTTGTATTCGTAGCACTGTCCTTGTATTCGTAGCACTGTCCTTGTATTCGTAGCACTGTCCTTGTATTCATGGCACTGTCCTTGTATTCATGGCACTGTCCTTGTATTCGTAGGACTGTCCTTGTATTCATGGCACTGTCCTTGTATTCATGGCACTGTCCTTGTATTCGTAGCACTGTCCTTGTATTCATGGCACCGTCCTTGTATTCATGGCACTGTCCTTGTATTCGTAGCACTGTCCTCGTATTCATGGCGCCGTCCTTGTATTCATGGCACCGTCCTTGTATTCGTAGCACTGTCCTTGTATTCATGGCACTGTCCTTGTATTCGTAGCACTGTCCTTGTATTCATGGCACCGTCCTTGTATTCATGGCACTGTCCTTGTATTCGTAGCACTGTCCTTGTATTCGTAGCACTGTCCTTGTATTCGTAGTACTGTCCTTGTATTCATGGCACCGTCCTTGTATTCGTAGCACTGTCCTTGTATTCGTAGCACTGTCCTTGTATTCATGGCGCCGTCCTTGTATTCATGGCACTGTCCTTGTATTCGTAGCACTGTCCTTGTATTCGTAGCACTGTCCTTGTATTCGTAGCACTGTCCTTGTATTCGTAGCACTGTCCTTGTATTCATCGCACCGTCCTTGTATTCATGGCACCGTCCTTGTATTCGTAGGACTGTCCTTATATTCATGGCACTGTCCTTGTATTCGTAGCACTGTCCTTCTATTCATGGCGCCGTCCTTGTATTCATGGCACCGTCCTTGTATTCGTAGCACTGTCCTTGTATTCATGGCGCCGTCCTTGTATTCATGGCACCGTCCTTGTATTCGTAGCACTGTCCTTGTATTCATGGCACCGTCCTTGTATTTGTGGCACTGTCCTTGTATTCATGGCACTGTCCTTGTATTCGTGGTACCGTCCTTGTATTCATGGCACTGTCCTTGTATTCGTGGTACCGTCATTGTATTCATGGTACCGTCCTTGTATTCATGGCACTGTCCTTATATTCATGGCACTGTCCTTGTATTCATGGTACCGTCCTTGTATTGATGGCACTGTCCTTGTATTCGTAGCACTGTCCTTGTATTCGTAGCACTGTTCTTGTATTCATGGCACTGTCCTTGTATTCGTAGCACTGTCCTTATATTCGTGGTACCGTCCTTGTATTCATGGCACTGTCCTTGTATTCGTAGGACTGTCCTTGTATTCATGGCACTGTCCTTGTATTCGTAGCACTCTCCTTGTATTCGTAGCACTGTCCTTGTATTCGTAGCACTGTCCTTGGCACCGTCCTTGTATTCATGGCACTGTCCTTGTATTCGTAGGACTGTCCTTATATTCATGGCACCGTCCTTGTATTCGTAGCACTGTCCTTGTATTCGTAGCACTGTCCTTGTATTCATGGCACTGTCCTTGTATTCATGGCACTGTCCTTTGTATTCGTAGGACTGTCCTTGTATTCATGGCACCGTCCTTGTATTCGTAGCACTGTCCTTGTATTCGTAGCACTGTCCTTGTATTCATGGCACTGTCCTTGTATTCATGGCACCGTCCTTGTATTTGTGGCACTGTCCTTGTATTCATGGCACTGTCCTTGTATTCGTAGCACTGTCCTTGTATTCATGGTACCGTCCTTGTATTCATGGCACTGTCCTTGTATTCGTAGCACTGTCCTTGTATTCATGGCACTGTCCTTGTATTCGTGGCACTGTCCTTGCATTCGTAGGACTGTCCTTGTATTCATGGCACTGTCCTTGTATTCATGGCCCTGTCCTTTGTATTCATGGCACTGTCCTTGTATTCGTAGGACTGTCCTTGTATTCATGGCACTGTCCTTGTATTCATGGCACCGTCCTTGTATTCATGGCACTGTCCTTGTATTCGTAGGACTGTCCTTGTATTCATGGCATCGTCCTTGTATTCGTAGCACTGTCCTTGTATTCGTAGCACTGTCCTTGTATTCGTAGGACTGTCCTTGTATTCATGGCACTGTCCTTGTATTCATGGCACTGTCCTTGTATTCGTAGCACTGTCCTTGTATTCATGGCACCGTCCTTGTATTCATGGCACTGTCCTTGTATTCGTAGCACTGTCCTTGTATTCGTAGCACTGTCCTTGTATTCATGGCGCCGTCCTTGTATTCATGGCACCGTCCTTGTATTCGTAGCACTGTCCTTGTATTCATGGCACTGTCCTTGTATTCGTAGCACTGTCCTTGTATTTATGGCACCGTCCTTGTATTCATGGCACTGTCCTTGTATACGTAGCACTGTCCTTGTATTCGTAGCACTGTCCTTGTATTCGTAGTACTGTCCTTGTATTCATGGCACCGTCCTTGTATTCGTAGCACTGTCCTTGTATTCGTAGCACTGTCCTTGTATTCATGGCGCCGTCCTTGTATTCATGGCACTGTCCTTGTATTCGTAGCACTGTCCTTGTATTCGTAGCACTGTCCTTGTATTCGTAGCACTGTCCTTGTATTCGTAGCACTGTCCTTGTATTCGTAGCACTGTCCTTGTATTCATCGCACCGTCCTTGTATTCATGGCACTGTCCTTGTATTCGTAGGACTGTCCTTATATTCATGGCACTGTCCTTGTATTCGTAGGACTGTCCTTATATTCATGGCGCCGTCCTTGTATTCATGGCAACGTCCTTGTATTCGTTGCACTGTCCTTGTATTCATGGCGCCGTCCTTGTATTCATGGCACCGTCCTTGTATTCGTAGCACTGTCCTTGTATTCATGGCACCGTCCTTGTATTTGTGGCACTGTCCTTGTATTCATGGCACTGTCCTTGTATTCGTGGTACCGTCCTTGTATTCATGGCACTGTCCTTGTATTCGTGGTACCGTCCTTGTATTCATGGTACCGTCCTTGTATTCATGGCACTGTCCTTGTATTCATGGCACTGTCCTTGTATTCATGGTACCGTCCTTGTATTGATGGCACTGTCCTTGTATTCGTAGCACTGTCCTTGTATTCGTAGCACTGTTCTTGTATTCATGGCACTGTCCTTGTATTCGTAGCACTGTCCTTATATTCTTGGTACCGTCCTTGTATTCATGGCACTGTCCTTGTATTCGTAGGACTGTCCTTGTATTCATGGCACTGTCCTTGTATTCGTAGCACTCTCCTTGTATTCGTAGCACTGTCCTTGTATTCGTAGCACTGTCCTTGGCACCGTCCTTGTATTCATGGCACTGTCCTTGTATTCGTAGGACTGTCCTTATATTCATGGCACCGTCCTTGTATTCGTAGCACTGTCCTTGTATTCGTAGCACTGTCCTTGTATTCATGGCACTGTCCTTGTATTCATGGCGCCGTCCTTTGTATTCGTAGGACTGTCCTTGTATTCATGGCACCGTCCTTGTATTCGTAGGACTGTCCCTGTATTCATGGCACCGTCCTTGTATTCGTAGCACTGTCCTTGTATTCGTAGCACTGTCCTTGTATTCGTAGCACTGTCCTTGTATTCATGGTACCGTCCTTGTATTCATGGCACTGTCCTTGTATTCATGGCACTGTCCTTTGTATTCGTAGGACTGTCCTTGTATTCATGGCACCGTCCTTGTATTCGTAGCACTGTCCTTGTATTCGTAGCACTGTCCTTGTATTCATGGCACTGTCCTTGTATTCGTAGCACTGTCCTTGTATTCATGGTACCGTCCTTGTATTCATGGCACTGTCCTTGTATTCGTAGCACGGTCCTTGTATTCGTGGCACTGTCCTTGCATTCGTAGGACTGTCCTTGTATTCATGGCACTGTCCTTGTATTCATGGCCCTGTCCTTGTATTTGTGGCACTGTCCTTGTATTCATGGTACCGTCCTATGTATTCATGGCACTGTCCTTGTATTCGTAGGACTGTCCTTGTATTCATGGCACTGTCCTTGTATTCATGGCACCGTCCTTGTATTCATGGCACTGTCCTTGTATTCGTAGGACTGTCCTTGTATTCATGGCATCGTCCTTGTATTCGTAGCACTGTCCTTGTATTCGTAGCACTGTCCTTGTATTCGTAGCACTGTCCTTGTATTCGTGGTACCGTCCTTGTATTAGGTGGCACCGTCCTTTTATTTGTGGCACTGTCCTTGTATTTATGGCGCCGTCCTTGTATTCATGGCACTGTCCTTGTATTCATGGTACCGTCCTTGTATTCGTGGCACCGTTCTTGTATTCGTAGCACTGTCCTTGTATTCGTAGCACTGTCCTTGTATTCATGGTACCGTCCTTGTATTCGTGGCACCGTCCTTGTATTCGTAGCACTGTCCTTGTATTCGTAGCACTGTCCTTGTATTCGTAGCACTGTCCTTGTATTCGTAGCACTGTCCTTGTATTTATGGCGCCGTCCTTGTATTCATGGCACTGTCCTTGTATTCGTAGCACTGTCCTTGTATTCATGGTACCGTCCTTGTATTCGTGGCACCGTCCTTGTATTCGTGGCACCGTTCTTGTATTCGTAGCACTGTCCTTGTATTCGTAGCACTGTCCTTGTATTCATGGTACCGTCCTTGTATTCGTGGCACCGTCCTTGTATTCGTAGCACTGTCCTTGTATTCGTAGCACTGTCCTTGTATTCGTAGCACTGTCCTTGTATTCATGGCACTGTCCTTGTATTCGTAGCACTGTCCTTGTATTCGTAGGACTGTCCTTGTATTCATGGCACTGTCCTTGTATTCGTAGGACTGTCCTTGTATTCATGGCACTGTCCTTGTATTCGTAGCACTGTCCTTGTATTCGTAGCACTGTCCTTGTATTCGTAGCACTGTCCTTGTATTCATGGCACCGTCCTTGTATTCGTAGCACTGTCCTTGTATTCGTAGCACTGTCCTTGTATTCGTAGCACTGTCCTTGTATTCATGGCACCGTCCTTGTATTCGTAGTACTGTCCTTGTATTCGTAGCACTGTCCTTGTATTCATGGCACCGTCCTTGTATTCGTAGCACTGTCCTTGTATTCGTAGCACTGTCCTTGTATTCGTAGCACTGTCCTTGTATTCGTAGCACTGTCCTTGTATTCATGGCACTGTCCTTGTATTCATGGCACTGTCCTTGTATTCGTAGGACTGTCCTTGTATTCATGGCACTGTCCTTGTATTCATGGCACTGTCCTTGTATTCGTAGGACTGTCCTTGTATTCATGGCACTGTCCTTGTATTCATGGCACTGTCCTTGTATTCGTAGGACTGTCCTTGTATTCATGGCACCGTCCTTGTATTCATGGCACTGTCCTTGTATTCGTAGGACTGTCCTTGTATTCATGGCACTGTCCTTGTATTCATGGCACTGTCCTTGTATTCGTAGGACTGTCCTTGTATTCATGGCACTGTCCTTGTATTCATGGCACTGTCCTTGTATTCGTAGCACTGTCCTTGTATTCATGGCACCGTCCTTGTATTCATGGCACTGTCCTTGTATTCGTAGCACTGTCCTTGTATTCGTAGCACTGTCCTTGTATTCATGGCGCCGTCCTTGTATTCATGGCACCGTCCTTGTATTCGTAGCACTGTCCTTGTATTCGTAGCACTGTCCTTGTATTCATGGCACCGTCCTTGTATTCGTAGCACTGTCCTTG
Source organism: Anomaloglossus baeobatrachus (assembly GCF_048569485.1). Lineage (NCBI taxonomy): Eukaryota > Metazoa > Chordata > Amphibia > Anura > Aromobatidae > Anomaloglossus > Anomaloglossus baeobatrachus. The sequence goes on along the minus strand of NC_134355.1, from coordinate 13,857,787 downwards.
TATTCGTAGCACTGTCCTTGTATTCATGGCGCCGTCCTTGTATTCATGGCACTGTCCTTGTATTCGTAGCACTGTCCTTGTATTCGTAGCACTGTCCTTGTATTCGTAGCACTGACCTTGTATTCATGGCACCATCCTTGTATTCATGGCACTGTCCTTGTATTCGTAGGACTGTCCTTATATTCATGGCACTGTCCTTGTATTCGTAGCACTGTCCTTGTATTCATGGCGCCGTCCTTGTATTCATGGCACCGTCCTTGTATTCGTAGCACTGTCCTTGTATTCATGGCGCCGTCCTTGTATTCATGGCACCGTCCTTGTATTCGTAGCACTGTCCTTGTATTCATGGCACCGTCCTTGTATTTGTGGCACTGTCCTTGTATTCATGGCACTGTCCTTGTATTCGTGGTACCGTCCTTGTATTCATGGCACTGTCCTTGTATTCGTGGTACCGTCCTTGTATTCATGGTACCGTCTTTGTATTCATGGCACTGTCCTTGTATTCATGGCACTGTCCTTGTATTCATGGTACCGTCCTTGTATTCATGGCACTGTCCTTGTATTCGTAGCACTGTTCTTGTATTCATGGCACTGTCCTTGTATTCGTAGCACTGTCCTTGTATTCGTAGCACTGTCCTTGTATTCGTAGCACTGTCCTTGTATTCATGGTACCGTCCTTGTATTCATGGTACCGTCCTTGTATTCATGGCACTGTCCTTGTATTCATGGCACTGTCCTTGTATTCATGGTACCGTCCTTGTATTCATGGCACTGTCCTTGTATTCGTAGCACTGTTCTTGTATTCATGGCACTGTCCTTGTATTCGTAGCACTGTCCTTGTATTCGTAGCACTGTCCTTGTATTCATGGTACCGTCCTTGTATTCATGGCACTGTCCTTGTATTCGTAGGACTGTCCTTGTATTCATGGCACTGTCCTTGTATTCGTAGCACTCTCCTTGTATTCGTAGCACTGTCCTTGTATTCGTAGCACTGTCCTTGTATTCATGGCACCGTCCTTGTATTGATGGCACTGTCCTTGTATTCGTAGGACTGTCCTTATATTCATGGCACCGTCCTTGTATTCGTAGCACTGTCCTTGTATTCGTAGCACTGTCCTTGTATTCGTAGCACTGTCCTTGTATTCATGGCACCGTCCTTTGTATTCGTAGGACTGTCCTTGTATTCATGGCACCGTCCTTGTATTCGTAGCACTGTCCTTGTATTCGTAGCACTGTCCTTGTATTCATGGCACTGTCCTTGTATTCATGGCACTGTCCTTTGTATTCGTAGGACTGTCCTTGTATTCATTGCACCTTCCTTGTATTCGTAGCACTGTCCTTGTATTCATGGTACCGTCCTTCTATTCATGGCACTGTCCTTGTATTCGTAGCACTGTCCTTGTATTCGTAGCACTGTCCTTGTATTCATGGCACTGTCCTTGTATTCATGGCACCGTCCTTGTATTTGTGGCACTGTCCTTGTATTCATGGCACTGTCCTTGTATTCGTAGCACTGTCCTTGTATTCATGGTACCGTCCTTCTATTCATGGCACTGTCCTTGTATTCGTAGCACGGTCCTTGTATTCGTGGCACTGTCCTTGCATTCGTAGGACTGTCCTTGTATTCATGGCACTGTCCTTGTATTCATGGCACTGTCCTTGTATTTGTGGCACTGTCCTTGTATTCATGGTACCGTCCTTTGTAATTATGGCACTGTCCTTGTATTCGTAGGACTGTCCTTGTATTCATGGCACTGTCCTTGTATTCATGGCACTGTCCTTGTATTCGTAGGACTGTCCTTGTATTCATGGCATCGTCCTTGTATTCGTAGCACTGTCCTTGTATTCGTAGCACTGTCCTTGTATTCGTAGCACTGTCCTTGTATTCATGGCACTGTCCTTGTATTCATGGTACCGTCCTTGTATTTGTGGCACCGTCCTTTTATTTGTGGCACTGTCCTTGTATTTATGGCGCCGTCCTTGTATTCATGGCACCGTCTTTGTATTCGTAGCACTGTCCTTGTATTCATGGTACCATCCTTGTATTCGTGGCACCGTTCTTGTATTCGTAGCACTGTCCTTGTATTCGTAGTACTGTCCTTGTATTCATGGTACCGTCCTTGTATTCGTGGCACCGTCCTTGTATTCGTAGCACTGTCCTTGTATTCGTAGCACTGTCCTTGTATTCGTAGCACTGTCCTTGTATTTATGGCGCCGTCCTTGTATTCATGGCACTGTCCTTGTATTCGTAGCACTGTCCTTGTATTCATGGTACCGTCCTTGTATTCGTGGCACCGTTCTTGTATTCGTAGCACTGTCCTTGTATTCGTAGCACTGTCCTTGTATTCATGGTATTGTCCTTGTATTCGTGGCACCGTCCTTGTATTCGTAGCACTGTCCTTGTATTCGTAGCACTGTCCTTGTATTCGTAGCACTGTCCTTGTATTCATGGCACTGTCCTTGTATTCGTAGCACTGTCCTTGTATTCGTGGCACCGTTCTTGTATTCGTAGGACTGTCTTTGTATTCATGGCACTGTCCTTGTATTCATGGCACTGTCCTTGTATTCGTAGCACTGTCCTTGTATTCATGGCGCCGTCCTTGTATTCATGGCACTGTCCTTGTATTCGTAGCACTGTCCTTGTATTCGTAGCACTGTCCTTGTATTCGTAGCACTGTCCTTGTATTCATGGCACCGTCCTTGTATTCATGGCACTATCCTTGTATTCGTAGGACTGTCCTTATATTCATGGCACCATCCTTGTATTCGTAGCACTGTCCTTGTATTCATGGCACCGTCCTTGTATTCATGGCACTGTCCTTGTATTCGTAGGACTGTCCTTATATTCATGGCACTGTCCTTGTATTCGTAGCACTGTCCTTGTATTCGTAGCACTGTCCTTGTATTCGTAGCACTGTCCTTGTATTCATGGCGCCGTCCTTGTATTCATGGCACCGTCCTTGTATTCGTAGCACTGTCCTTGTATTCATGGCGCTGTCCTTGTATTCATGGCACCGTCCTTGTATTCGTAGCACTGTCCTTGTATTCGTAGCACTGTCCTTGTATTCATGGCGCCGTCCTTGTATTCATGGCACCGTCCTTGTATTCGTAGCACTGTCCTTGTATTCATGGCACCGTCCTTGTATTTGTGGCACTGTCCTTGTATTCATGGCACTGTCCTTGTATTCGTGGTACCGTCCTTGTATTCATGGCACTGTCCTTGTATTCGTGGTACCGTCCTTGTATTCATGGTACCGTCCTTGTATTCATGGCACTGTCCTTGTATTCATGGCACTGTCCTTGTATTCATGGTACCGTCCTTGTATTCATGGCACTGTCCTTGTATTCGTAGCACTGTTCTTGTATTCATGGCACTGTCCTTGTATTCGTAGCACTGTCCTTGTATTCGTGGTACCGTCCTTGTATTCATGGCACTGTCCTTGTATTCGTAGGACTGTCCTTGTATTCATGGCACTGTCCTTGTATTCGTAGCACTGTCCTTGTATTCATGGCACCGTCCTTGTATTCATGGCACTGTCCTTGTATTCGTAGGACTCTCCTTGTATTCGTAGCACTGTCCTTGTATTCGTAGCACTGTCCTTGTATTCATGGCACCGTCCTTGTATTCATGGCACTGTCCTTGTATTCGTAGGACTGTCCTTATATTCATGGCACCGTCCTTGTATTCGTAGCACTGTCCTTGTATTCGTAGCACTGTCCTTGTATTCATGGCACCGTCCTTTGTATTCGTAGGACTGTCCTTATATTCATGGCACCGTCCTTGTATTCGTAGCACTGTCCTTGTATTCGTAGCATTGTCCTTGTATTCATGGCACTGTCCTTGTATTCATGGCACTGTCCTTGTATTCATGGCACTGTCCTTTGTATTCGTAGGACTGTCCTTGTATTCATGGCACCGTCCTTGTATTCGTAGCACTGTCCTTGTATTCGTAGCATTGTCCTTGTATTCATGGCACTGTCCTTGTATTCATGGCACCGTCCTTGTATTTGTGGCACTGTCCTTGTATTCATGGCACTGTCCTTGTATTCGTAGCACTGTCCTTGTATTCATGGTACCGTCCTTGTATTCATGGCACTGTCCTTGTATTCGTAGCACGGTCCTTGTATTTGTGGCACTGTCCTTGCATTCGTAGGACTGTCCTTGTATTCATGGCACTGTCCTTGTATTCATGGCACTGTCCTTCTATTTGTGGCACTGTCCTTGTATTCATGGCACCGTCCTTGTATTCATGGCACTGTCCTTGTATTCATGGCACCGTCCTTGTATTCATGGCACTGTCCTTGTATTCGTAGGACTGTCCTTGTATTCATGGCATCGTCCTTGTATTCGTAGCACTGTCCTTGTATTCGTAGCACTGTCCTTGTATTCGTAGCACTGTCCTTGTATTCATGGCACTGTCCTTGTATTCATGGTACCGTCCTTGTATTTGTGGCACCGTCCTTGTATTAGGTGGCACCGTCCTTTTATTTGTGGCACTGTCCTTGTATTTATGGTGCCGTCCTTGTATTCATGGCACCGTCCTTGTATTCGTAGCACTGTCCTTGTATTCATGGTACCGTCCTTGTATTCGTGGCACCGTTCTTGTATTCGTAGCACTGTCCTTGTATTCGTAGCACTGTCCTTGTATTCATGGTACCGTCCTTGTATTCGTGGCACCGTCCTTGTATTCGTAGCACTGTCCTTGTATTCGTAGCACTGTCCTTGTATTCGTAGCACTGTCCTTGTATTCGTAGCACTGTCCTTGTATTTATGGCGCCGTCCTTGTATTCATGGCACTGTCCTTGTATTCGTAGCACTGTCCTTGTATTCATGGTACCGTCCTTGTATTCGTGGCACCGTCCTTGTATTCGTAGCACTGTCCTTGTATTCGTAGCACTGTCCTTGTATTCGTAGCACTGTCCTTGTATTCATGGCACTGTCCTTGTATTCGTAGCACTGTCCTTGTATTCGTGGCACCGTTCTTGTATTCGTAGCACTGTCCTTGTATTCGTAGCACTGTCCTTGTATTCATGGTACCGTCCTTGTATTCGTGGCACCGTCCTTGTATTCGTGGCACCGTCCTTGTATTCGTAGCACTGTCCTTGTATTCGTGGCACCGTTCTTGTATTCGTAGCACTGTCCTTGTATTCTTAGCACTGTCCTTGTATTCATGGTACCGTCCTTGTATTCGTGGCACCGTCCTTGTATTCGTAGCACCGTCCTTGTATTCGTAGCACTGTCCTTGTATTCGTGGCACCGTTCTTGTATTCGTAGCACTGTCCTTGTATTCATGGCACTGTCCTTGTATTCATGGTACCGTCCTTGTATTTGTGGCACTGTCCTTGTATTCATGGCGCCGTCCTTGTATTCATGGCACCGTCCTTGTATTCATGGCACCGTCCTTGTATTCATGGCACTGTCCTTGTATTCGTAGCACTGTCCTTGTATTCATGGCACTGTCCTTGTATTCGTAGCACTGTCCTTGTATTCGTAGCACTGTCCTTGTATTCGTAGCACTGTCCTTGTATTCGTAGCACTGTCCTTGCATTCGTAGCACTGTCCTTGTATTCATGGCACTGTCCTTGTATTCATGGCACCGTCCTTGTATTCATGGCACTGTCCTTGTATTCATGGCACCGTCCTTGTATTCATGGCACTGTCCTTGTATTCATGGCACCGTCCTTGTAGTCATGGCACCGTCCTTGTATTCGTAGCACCGTCCTTGTATTCATGGCACTGTCCTTGTATTCGTAGCACTGTCCTTGTATTCGTAGCACTGTCCTTGTATTCGTGGCACTGTCCTTGTATTCGTAGCACTGTCCTTGTATTCGTAGCACTGTCCTTGTATTCATGGCACTGTCCTTGTATTCGTAGCACTGTCCTTGTATTCATGGTACCGTCCATGTATTTGTGGCACTGTCCTTGTATTCATGGCACCGTCCTTGTATTTATAGCACTGTCCTTGTATTTATAGCACTGTCCTTGTATTCATGGCACTGTCCTTGTATTTATAGCACTGTCCTTGTATTTGTGGCACCGTCCTTGTATTTATAGCACTGTCCTTGTATTCATGGCACTGTCCTTGTATTTATAGCACTGTCCTTGTATTTATGGCACTGTTCTTGTATTTGTGGCACCGTCCTTGTATTTATGGCCCTATAATCTGGGTGCAGTATATCGTCGTATATCGTAGCAACAGAGATGCCCATTTCACAAACCCCTGCTGATTGTCCAGCATGTTTTCTCTTGTGTATGCACCAGAGGACTATTTCTGGCCATTTTATGACTTGTATCTGGAATTCTTCACCTTTTCTTTTACCTTCCCAGGTTCTATCTCTATTCTCAGTTGTCTCTGAGCTGGTGGGTGGAAAGCAGCTGCTTTGATTCCTCCCCAAATAGGAGGATTCCTGCTGTCCTGTCTGTATATAGCACATGTTCAGGAGCACAGGACATGAGGCCAGTATATAGCAGTACTGAGCGGTGTAGCTGTGAGTCCTTCTCTGGGGTGAAATAAAACACTTACTTAAAATAGCAGCAGCATGAAGGACTTTATACAGCGGTGCTGAGCAGTATAACTGTGACTGAAGCTCTGCAGTGCTATAAACCTTTTCTAGAAGCAGCAGAATGGAGGACTTTTTTACTGCAGAATTGAACAGTGTAACTGTGAATCCAGCGCTGGGGTGAGTAAAAAAAAAACCTCACTAGAAACACAGTATTGAGGAGATTATACAAGAGTAATAAGCAGTGTAGATGTAAATCCAGCACTGGGGTTAGATAAAAATAATTCAAATCAGAAGCATGGAGGACAACACACGGCAGGACTGAGTGGTGCGGCTGTGAATCTCGCTCTGGGGTAGTTAAAAACACACTAGAAATCCAAGCATGGAGGACACCACGGCATTACTGAGCAGTGTAGCTGTGAATCCAGCAGTCCGGTGAGATAACAGTCTACTAGAGCAGCAGCATTGTGGACTTTACACAACAGTTCTGCTTAGTGCGGCTGTGAATCTTGCTCTGGGGTTAACTAAAAACTCACTATAAATCAGCAACATGGAGGACAGCATAGCATTACTGAGCAGTGGAGCTGTGAATCTTGCTCTTGAGTTAGATAAAGCAATCACAAAAAACAGCAGCAAATGGGATATCACATGGCAGTACTGAGCAGTGTAGCTGTGAATCTAGCAGTCGGGTGAGATAATCTACTAGAGCAGCAGCTTTGTGGTCCTTATAAAACAGTTCTGCTTTGTGCGGCTGTGAATCTATAAGTGGGGTGAAATGAAACACTTACTATAAAGCAACAGAAGTCAGCGGTGTAGAGAACATTGCACATCAGCACTGAGCAGTGTATCTGTGAATCCATTTCTGGGTTGATAAACTCTAGTATTAGCAGCTTTGCAGACATTATACAACTCTGATTAGTGTAGCAGTGAATCTAGCAATTAGGTGAAATGAAACACTTACTTGAGGGCAGCAGCATTTGTGCAACATTACTGAGCGGCGTAGCTGTGAATCCAGTTCTTGGATGAGATTAAGCACTGAAAATAAAGGATAGATCTCAGAGAGGATAGAATAAGGGAGCTGACCGGTTTCTTTTATTCATTTATTACCCTGAGCCTTCATTATCGCTTGTCGTCCTGCTGCCGCAGTGATGCCAGTGTGCATTGGAGGACGGTGATGATAGAAGGTCTCAACTTCCCAAGGACCCTCATAGATGTCCTGCGTAAAGCAGATGATGCGTGAGCGGCCATCTTCATGTATCACGGCACAGTCCGCCATGATGGAGAACAGCTCCACACTGTTTATTCTGGAGGCGAAACTTCGCACTACACAGGGGCTGACATATCATTGGCGCAACCAGGGGCCCAAGAGGTCAAGGGGCCACAACCACCTCCAAAGCAAGAGGAATTGGGCACTGTCATGAGTTGTTGCACTGAAAAGAGCCCATATGCTTTTTTGGTACAGGGGCCCTTTTCGGTCCGTGTCCCCCAGGGGCACTACAGATGGGTCAATTATAGGATCCAAACTTATATACACTTTCCTTGGAGTGCTTCATATTTTATATAGTGGACCTCAGCTCCGTGACCAGGGGCTTTGTAGTGGCCCGGTCCACATTGTGTCTGTTTCTTTAAGTACATTCACTTATATGTAATATTATGCTATATGTTATAAGTAAAGCTTTTTTCATTTGCTGTGTTCTAGCACCATCTACTGGTGAAAACTGGAAGAATCTGAAGTGTGCATTGGGTGTTTTCCTATTGGCCAGTTCTTGGTCACATGGCTCAATAGGTGGAGCTATTCTCCAGCCTCTGTCTGGAAAGAACTGGAATGTTCTGGTTCTGGCTGAGTCTCCTCTGAGGGAAGACATTATGTGGAGATTCTCTTCACCACAAGACTCCTGCTAGGCCCGAGGCCCAGAATTTCACCATTTACTGATTTTTACAGCCGATATACTGAAGGCTTCCTATCCTGAATCCTCACTGGCCAGATATACATCTCTTCAGACAGTAGGCATACTGAGTATATACCAGACCCTACTGCACGCAGATTGGGGAAGTTTGAGGGTCTCCCACCCCACTGCAATATTAGTGGCTTTCATGCCATTGGCCACGCACCAGCCGTCCGCTCCCCGTAGCACGCTGGGCAACTTTCTACATTTGCTTACAAGTACTGCACGTGTCTGAACTAGCAGTGAAATCAACCCCAGGACTCCAGGTCTGTACAATCCTATTATCATATCTACCCTCTAAGCTCAAGAGACTCTGAACCTGCTAAAAGCATACCAGAATTACATCTGAAGCAAATTGTGATCTTAAGGCCCTGTGCGCACTTACCGGATTTTGCCGCGGATTTTCCGCGGATTTGCTGCATGTTTCGCTGCAGAAAATGTTCATAACATCTCTGCAGTGAATCACCAGCAAATCCTATGGAGAAAAAAAATCCTGTGCGCACTGGGCGGAATTTGACAGCTGCATGTTTTGCTGCGGGAATCCCGCAGCAAAAACAAGTGCATGTCACTTCTTTTCCGCACATCGTTGCGGGATTTCACTCCATTGACTCCAATGTAATCGTGAAATCCCGCAGGGAATAACGCAGGCAGCAAATTCTGTGCGGTTCACTGCATTTTCCTGCGTTATTCCCTGCGGTATTTCGCGGTTTACCTCCGGTAATGTACATCGCCTGTCTGCGGTTTTGCAGGGAAGTGATGTCATTACAGGAAGAGGAAGCGGAGCAGAGAGTAAACACACACACACACACAGACATCACAGACACATAGAACACACATAGAAAGAAAACGGAAATATAGAAAACAAAGAACGTGGGCTCCGCTGTATTTTTACCTTCCCGCCGAGGTAAGCACACAGCGGCGGCCCGGTATTCTCAGGCTGGGGAGGGAGAGGGGCAGGGGTAATGTCCCCCGCCTCACTCCCCCTCCCGCAGCCGAGAATATCAGCCGCAGCTGCCCCGGCACTGTCGCATCCATTATGCGGCAGCACCGGGAGTGTCCTCGGCTCTTCCTGCCGCCGTGTAGCAGTGGCGGTCAGGGTAATATAACAAGGGGTTAATGGTGGTGGATCACCGCCATTAACCCCAGGCTTGATCATGGCAGCGTCTATGTGACAGCTGACATGATCAACCCGTAAGTAAAGTGAATAAAACACAGACACCGAAAAATCCTTTATTTTAAATAAAACCAACAAGCCTCGTTCACCATTTTATTAACCCCTCCCGAAACAAAACTCCGGCGTAATCCACAGCTCCGACATAATCCACAGCTCCGACATAATCCACAGCTCCGGCTCCGGCGTCCTGCACTGCTGACATCCAGCCGCGACTGTCACAGACACAGGCTGAATGCAGCAGACAGCAGAGGTAATTACCGGTCATTTCCCACGGCCGGTAATGTGAACTCACTGCCGACCGTGGGAAATGCAGCGATCTGTCCTCTATCTATCTATCTATTATCTATCTATCCCTCTATCTATTCTTCTGTCTCTTTATCTATCTATCTACTATCTCAGAATTAAATGACTTTTTTTTTTTTTTTTTTTCAATGTGCTTTATTGCATTGAATGCAATAAAGCACATCCCAACCCGCACGCGGCAAAACCGCGGCAATACCGCGAATAATACCGTGGTAAAACCGCAGCAAACCGCGGCAAACCGCATGCGGTTTTCGGGTGCGGTTTCCCGCGGTTTTTTACCGCGGGTGCGGTAATCTTTGAGAGCATGCGGAATTTTCTCAAGAAAATTCCATTTCCCAGTGCGCACATAGCCTAAAAGCTCCAGAACCCTAATTACACTTCAGCATTCAACACCAAGCTGTATTTGCCGTGGCCTACCCACAAAAGACTGAAACATATAGTATATTCCGTGTTGTTTTCCTTTGTTCCCGCTGTATTAAAGCAACTGTTATCCCCAAGACCGTGTCTGTGGACTGTCCATCAGCTGTGGATACTGTGTGGGGGTGGATAGCAGGGAACATCAGGGCCTGATAGACCACCCAGGGAACATGGCCCCTGCAACCTTGTGCCAGAACAGCAACTGTGACATATAGAACATTTGAGGTCCTCTGTCCCTGGGCCCTTACAAAGGTCGAATTTGGCGTCACGAACAGGATCATTCCTCTGTGCCTATTTTCTCTTACTGCACTACAAGTCTCAGCAGTGCTATATTCAAGAGGGGGAGCCTTCCATCTTAGAGACTGGGTTGGTGCATAATAGTGCATCCCTTAAAGCTACAGTGTCGTCATTATTCTTAAAGAAACAGTACTTGCATCATCATCAAAATGTCTGAACCTCTTCATAATGACCAGGCCGAGTCTGTTAACTCTGTATCATCATCATCATCATCATCAGCTAGTGCTCCAGTGGAACAGGCTAATGTCACCAACCCAGTTCCAGCCCCTGTCATGGCTACCAGCATGCCATTCTTCATTTGAACCTCTAGTCTCCCAAACTACAGAGGAGATCCTCATACACTTGCTGAGTTCAAAGAAAAGATGATGTATACTCTTCAGCTTTTCTCACTTTCTCCCCATCAGCAGGTATAACTTCTCTTGGGACAGCTTGATGGACCAGCTGCTGAGGAAGTCCGTTCCTGGCCATCTACCAAGAAAACCAGTGTAGAAGCGATCCTCACCCACCTGAGAAAAGAATTTGAACGCCAATCACCCACCGAGGTTCGTCTCAAATTTTACAACAGACGTCAGGGACCAGGTGAGACTCTTAGGGACTACGCACTAGCCCTTCAGTCTGCCTACAGGGCTTTACAGCAAATAGACACTATAGATCCCGCTGCTGCAGAGAACATAATCACCGACAGATTCATAGAAGGTTTGGACTCCAGGCTAGTAAAAAGTCAACTCTGCATGCTAGCAGCATAAAATCCAAACATGACTTTCTTAGACTTTAAAGCTCTAGCCCTGCGAGTAGTGGGTACTGACTCACCTTGTACCAGCTATGCTCTTGCGCCTCGTTCCTCCGACCTTGCTGCTGGAATTTCTACTGTATCTCCTCTTTCACCTGTTTCCCTTATGCAGGCCACACAGTCTGTGCAAGCCCCTACTCTGATTCATGCACCTCCTACCACGGATGCACTTGTCCAAGTCTTTGAATCTGTATTCCAAGCCTTAAAGGAGCTAAAAGGCCAACGCCCTGCATCATGTGAATCATCTGTAAACCGGACATTGTCCCCAGAGCCACGTTCTAGTAGGCCAAGTCCTGATAGGCCCCCTCCTGGAAGGCCTCCATCTGGTGATTGTGTGTACTGTACTTATTGTGAGCGTCTTGGACACTACTAGTATCAATGTGAGGGCCGCCCCTCGGGAGGTGAATCCAAGGGCCCAAAGGGACAATCACAATGGATTTCCCGGTTCATCTCCAAGTGCCCGTATATAACCATATGGATCGATGGTGTACCTCTAGAAGCTTTAGTAGACACTGGTTCACAAGTCACCACAATTGAGCGACAACCCTTTGAAAAGAATTGGGACTTTGATCTCCTGAATCCAGTGGGTAAAGCAAAGTTAGACTTAATTGCAAGTAATGGTCAACCTATTTCCCAGCTAGGCTACTGGGAACCCACAATCCAAATTGGTGATCGCAAGTTACCAGGTCAAGGTGTAATTGTTACTGAGGCTGAGGAAGATACAACAGCAGTAGTGTTAGGCGTGAATGTCATTCGCCATGTGTTTACTGATATGCTCGCTGCCTTGTATGCTTCTCTCGCTTCTGCTTCTCCGCCTTACAGGCAAGCTGTTCAGCGGATTATCAAAGTGCTCTGCGCCCAACAGAAATTTGCCAACGGTAAAGGTGAGATCTGCCTTGTGCGTATCACTGACGCACGACCAGTTACCCTGTCAGCCAACAGCGAGACTCTAGTCTGGTATCGAGTTCGACCAGGAATTGACAACGAGGACTATGTAGCTCTTCTTGACTCCATCCAGATTGAAGGACAGCCCCTGGTAAAAGCTGCCAGAAGTATTGTCACCGTCTCAAACAGTAGAGTACCAGTACGGCTAATCAACCTAAGTGATGCGCCCATCGAGCTATACAAGTTTAATTCAGTTGCTCAACTGTATAACCTTGATCCTGAAGACATCTTAGATGAAGAGACACTTGCTCATCAAAAGTCGTTAAAAGCCACTCCCAAAGGCTCTAATACACCCACTACCTTATGGTGGAATGAACTTAATGTTGGAGATGCTAACACTCCTATCGAATACATCAATGGTGTAACTAAACTTGCTAAGCGACACAGCCAAGCTTTTAGCAAGCACCCTCTTGACTTCGGCAAGACTACTCTGATCCAGCACAAGATCAACACAGGTGATCATCCTCCTACATGGAAAGACACCGTCCAGTACCTCCTGCTAACTATCAACAAGTAAAGAAGCTGTTAAAGGAGATGAAAAATTCTGAAGTCATCCGAGAAAGTCAAAGCCCGTGGGCTGCACCCATCGTCCTGGGGAAGAAGAAGGATGGTAACATCAGATTTTATGTCGACTACCGAAAGTTGAATAACGTTACACACAAAGATGCCTATTCTCTTCCATGGATTGAAGAATCCATCACCGCTCTTGGCTCAGCTGCATACTTCTCCACTCTCGACTTAACCAGCGGTTACTGGCAAGTACCCGTGGCTCCTGAGGATAGAGAGTAGACAGCTTTCACCACCCCAATGGGACTCTTTGAGTTTAACGGTATGCCGTTTGGGTTATGCAACGCCCCTGCTACATTTCAGCGACTCATGGAAAGATGTCTTGGTCACCTCAACTTCCAGAGCGTTCTGTTATATCTTGATGATGTTGTCGTATACTCTCGCACTTATGAAGACCATCTATGCCATCTTGCAGAAGTATTCCAGGTACTCATTAAACATGGTCTGAAACTAAAACCATCAAAGTGCCATCTGCTGATGCCAAAGGTCAACTACCTTGGTCATGTTGTAAGTGCCGAAGGTATCCAGCCTGATCCTGAAAAGATCTCAGCTGTGAACAACTGGGACACCCAAAGAACCGTCAAAGAAGTCAGACGTTTTCTAGGTTTTGCGGGCTACTACCGCCGCTTCATACCTCATTTTGCGCATTTAGCAGAACCCCTTACAGAGCTGCTACGGGGTTGCCCTAGAGAAAATTACGACAGAAGACTTCCAATTAATTGGTCTGAGCGACAAGAAACTGCCTTTCAGATCTTGAAAAGTCTATTGACTTCACCTCCAATTCTGGCGTACCCTGACTACCGCCATCCTTTCCGTGTCTACACGGATGCCAGCTACCAAGGCCTCGGAGCGGTACTATCACAAGTCCAGGATGACAAAGAGAGAGAGTCATTGCATATGCCAGCCGAAGCTTGAGAGGTGCAGAGAAAAACGATAGCAATTACAGTTCGTTCAAGTTAGAGCTGCTAGCTCTTGTGTGGGCAGTCACCGAGAAGTTCAAAGATTACCTCGCTGCTACACCCTTCACAGTTTACACGGACAATAATCCTCTCGCTCATCTTAATACTGCATGGCTAGGTGGTCTTGAACAGAGATGGGCTTCAAGATTGGCGAACGTCTGCTTTGATATTAAGTATCGCAGTGGCAAGATCAACATCAATGCTGATGTGTTATCCCGTTTGCCCAAAGGAGAAGAGCCTCCTGAGGAAGATCTGTGGGAAGATGTTGAGATGCCTCCCTTCTATCAAAGGTTTGCTACACAGAATGCTGTTGCTGCTACACAAACTGATGAAGTTTCTCAACAGAAACCTGTCTTATTTCAAGATCCATCAAGATGGCAAACTCTTCAAAATGAGTCTCGTGTCCTAGGTGAGATCTATGATTACCTGACTACTGGGAGAATACCTGTCAGACGACGCAGGAGATGTCCTGATGTTGAGCTTAATCGTCTCTGGAGACAGCGCAAAAGACTCTTCATTCAAAAGGGCTTGATCCTGCGCAATACCCTAGACCCGGTTTCAGGTGAAAGGCTACATCAGATCCTAATCCCATGGCAAGATGCCAGAATTGTTCTTGGTGCCTACCACGACCAGTCTGGGCACTTTGGCGTGCACAAAACTGAAGCCACCATACGCCAACGTTTCTATTGGATTGGGATGCGGTCAGACATAGAAAATTGGTGTAGTGAATGTCCAGCCTGCAACCTCACCAAAGTCGATAAGAAAGATGCCAGAGCTCCTCTTCATCCAATCCAATCTCAGAAACCAAACGAGCTTGTCACTCTTGATCATGTGAAGCTAGCACCAACTCATTCAGGCTACACGTATGCCTTAACCATGGTGGATCACTATACTAAGTGGGTTGCTGTTGTGCCAGTAAAAGACCTTACAGCTCGGACTACAGCTATCACCTTCTACCGCGAATATGTGAGACATTACGGTTGCCCTGAAGCAGTCCTCACAGATCGTGGATCTGCCTTTGAGTCACAATTATTTCATGAACTCTGCCAATTCCATGAGTGCAAAAAGCTGAGAACAACCGCCTATCATCCCCAAGGAAATGTCCTCTGCGAGAAAGTCAACCAGACTTTTATCAATATGCTGCAAACAGCATCTGTTACCAAACAAGCTGAATGGCCTCAATTGCTTGACGAGTTAGTGGAAATCTACAACAATACTGTCCACTGTTCTACAGGCTACTCGCCATATTATCTGATGTTTGGAAGACAAGGTCAGCTCCCTAAAGATCGTTCTCTTGGAATTCAAGTCCCTGACGTGATCAATCCCCTGCCAAAAACTGATTGGGTCTCAGAGCATCAGCGAAGAATACATGAAGCCCAACAGATTGTTGATTACCGCATGGGTGAAGCTCACCGTCAACAAGAAGAGAGCTACAATCAAAGAGCTAATGCTTCCCCACTTCAAGTTGGAGACAAGGCTGAAGAAGTACCACCGTACAGGAAAACTCGATTCACTCTGGGAAACAGAGCCATACACAGTTATAGCTATCATATATCCTGAGTTAGATGTCTATGAAGTGAAGAAACCCGTAATGATCCCACAGACGGTGCACAGAAACCGCATGAAGCTATGCACCAAAGAGGATCTACTGGGGAAGTCATCACCTCCTCCACAAGTCATGCCGGTCTACACACCAATTCCTGCAATGGAAACACCAGCCAGACAACCTACTGTGGAAGAGTCCCTCTACAACACTCAATTTATCCCTCCATGCTATCAATATGTCCTCGTATCGGTTCCTGCTCCAGTTGCTGCTCCTCTGCCAACTTCACCTGAGCCAGCAAACAATATCATTCCTGCTCAAGAGGAAAATCAAGTGTTGAGGCTTTCAGAGCGAAGCACAAAAGGAAAACTTCCAGCTCGCTACAGAGACTAAAAGGTCATATCCTTTTCCATGAGTATATAATCTTGTTTATTTATTTAGCTGGATAGTTAGTTTAGTAATGTTTAAGCCTCTGCACCTGGGTAATACCAAGCACCTTGTTTATTATTTGCACAATTTTCTATATACAGCTATGGACTTATAGACTGTTTGTTGCCACTAAAGTGCCTTTCCAGAGCCTTTCATATGGACAATAGTATATTGCGGAAAGAGACTGTATCTCATATTGGCACTACCACATTCATGTTTTGCATTTGTTCATTGCCTATTGTTCTTCCGTCTGGCTGCATATTCTTGCCTTATTGTTACACATATATTTCCTTCCTTTCTTAGCAGTCCTCCACTTGCACAATTGCCGAGGACGGCTCACCTTCAGAGCGGGAGTATGTAGTGGCCTGGTCCAGATTGTGTCTGTTTCTTTAAGTACATTTACTTATATGTAATATTATGTTATATGTTATAAGTAAAACATTTTTCATTTGCTGTGTTCCAGCACCATCTATTGGTGAAAACTGTAAGAATCTGAAGTGTGCATTGGGTGTTTTCCTATTGGCCAGTTCTTGGTCACATGGCTCAATAGGTGGAGCTATTCTCTAGCCTCTGTCTGGAAAGAACTGGAATGTTCTGGTTCTGGCTGAGTCTCCTCTGAAGGAAGACATTATGTGGAGTTTCTCTTCACCACAAGACTCCTGCTAGGCCCGAGGCCTAGAATTTCACCATTTACTGATTTTTACAGCCAATATACTGAAGGCTTCCTATCCTGAATCCTCACTGGCCAGATATACATCTCTTCAGACAGTAGGGCATACTGAGTATATACCAGACCCTACTGCACGCAGATTGGGGAAGTTTGAGGGTCTCCCACCCCACTGCAATATTAGTGGCTTGCATGCCATTGTCCACGCACCAGCCGTCCGGTCCCCGTAGCGCGCTGGGCAACTTTCTACATTTGCTTATAAGTACTGCATGTGTGTTAACTAGCAGTGAAATCCACCCCAGGACTCCAGGTCTGTACAATCTTATTACTGTGTCATATCTACCCTCTAAGCTCAAGAGACTCTGAACCTGCTAAAAGCATACCAGAATTACATCTGAAACAAATCGTGCTCTTAAAAGCTCTAGAACCCTAATTGCACTTCAGCATTCAACTCCAAGCTGTATTTGCTGTGGCCTACCCACAAAAGACTGAAACATACAGTATATTCCGTGTTGTCTTCCTTTGTTCCCGCTGTATTAAAGCAACTGTTATCCCCAAGACCGTGTCTGTGGACTGTCCATCAGCTGTGGATACTGTGTGGGGGTGGATAGCAGGGAACATCAGGGCCTGATAGACCACCCAGGGAACACGGCCCCTGCAACCTCGTGCCAGAACAGCAACTGTGACATATAGAACATTTGAGGCCCTCTGTCCCTGGGCCCTTACAGCTTACTCAAAATTATCCAGAAGTGGGACTGATGCTACTTTTGGATATATAATGCTCTATAATATGGCAATGAATGTGTATCACTCTCCTAATATAACAATAAATGTTGACTGTCGGGTTTATCATTTGTCATCAGCCTAAAATAAAGAGCGGAATATTCCAGAAGAATTATGGCGTGGCTCCATTATTGATAAGGTCACAGCCTCCAGACAAGACCAGCGATTTGTAGGAGCAGCGGGGGAACAGATTGCAATCTGCCGTCAGTCTTATTTCGTGACTCCTGCCATTGGCCGCCATCACATTAATAAACAACATGAATTTTTCAGAGAGGTGAAGCGGCCGCGTTTAGAAATCTTTTCCGTGTGACGCACCGCACCTAATTCACCCAACAAGGCAGCCGCTATCCACCAACACAACAGGGATGACGGCAATCCGGGTACTCAGCGGCACCGTGCACCCATCAAAGCGTCGAGAAAGACAGTGCATGGTCCATGATGGATAAATGTAACAGTGAGGAATACATAGATGGAAATATATATATATATAGGTGTGTGTGTGTGTGTGCGTATGTGTTTGATAGGAGAGACTGAAGGATCATCTTACATTTTTTGCATTATGTGCCATTCCAGGTAATGATCAATAGAGATGAAAAAATTAACTCTAAACTTTTCAATTCCGCTACAAATTTACAGACACCTCCCAATACTAATCTAGGGCTTAGTGGCAGCCGTGAGCTGTCATTAACCCCTTATATTACTCAGATTGCCACCACACCAGGGCAATCAGAATGAGCCAGATAAACTGCTGGGATTGTCGCATCTAATGGATGTGACAATCCTGGGCGGCTGCAGGCTGCTATTTTTATGCTGAGGGGGGCCCTAATAACAATGGGCCACTACAGCCTGAGAATACCAGCTCCCAGCTTTATAATGGCTGGGTATCAAAATTGGAGGGGAAACCACATGCCGTTTATTTTTTTATGGGGTCCCTCTTATTTTGGTATACAGCCAAGATAAGCACACGGCTGGGGGCTGCAGCCTGTAGCTGTATGCTTGGAAATATGATTGAAACCCCCTCACATATATGACTATGAGTAAAGTGATGGGAGCCATTCTTTACTGCTCTGCAGTCACACACTATCTGTACAGTTTATTCAGTGTTTTACGGGTTTCTCTTCTCATCTCTATGACCTAAAATATCTGCTGCATTCCCTGCTCCGGCTTTTATACAGACTATCCTTTCTGATTGAATATCTGCTGCATTCCCTGCCTCGGCTATTATACAGACTATCCCTCTTAATTGAATATCTGCTGCATTCCCTGCTTCAGCTTTTATACAGACTATCCCTCCTGATTGATATTATCTGCTGCATTCCCTGCCTCGGCTATTATACAGACTATCCCTCCTGATTGAATATCTGCTGCATTCCCTGCCTCGGCTTTTATACAGACTTTCCCTCCTGATTGAATATCTGCTGCATTCCCTGCCTCGGCTTTTATACAGACTATCCCTTCTGATTGAATATCTGCTGCATTCCCTGCCTTGGCTTTTATACAGACTATCCCTCCTGTTTGAATATCTGCTGCATTCCCTGCTTCGGCTTTTATACAGACTATCCCTCCTGATTGATTATCTGCTGCATTACCTGCCTCGGCTTTTATACAGACTATCCCTTCTGATTGAATATCTGCTGCATTCCCTGCCTCGGCTTTTATACAGACTATCCCTCCTGATTATCTGATTCATTCCCTGCCTCGGCTTTCATACAGACTATCCCTCTTGATTGGCTGTGCTATACCCTGTGATAGCTGCAAGACATTATGGGGTGGTTCAGACTGCCATGTTTGAGGTTACATGAGTCTTCTCTGGCTGATAGAATCTTCTGCAATATGGAAAATGTATTTTTGGTGATTTGTATGAATCAATTTACAAGTTTCCAAATTTTTGCATTGATTAATTCATTTTTAGTGTTCACCTATGTATTCCTGTGTCTGACCGCCGGGTTATACATCGGCTTTTTCAAGGAAAGGTACAGTTTTGGTGGAAGCGCGTGGAATAAAAAGTTCACTGCTACTAATCAATTAATCTCTACATTACATTTCCAAATCTGCTGAAATTAACCTTTTGCCGGTTATGTCTGCGCCTCCGGAAAGACCCATTACAATATTTCCTCTATTATACGAGAATCTTAAAACTTCCACTGATATTTAAAATGGAAAAAAGTCAAATGAGTAATAAAGACGCAGAAAGAAAAGGTGACGGGTGACGGCGGAGCTGAAATATTAAGCGGCGATCACCGGGCGGCTGCTTCTGTGTCTGAGCCGCGCATCCTCCATTGCCCTTTACCACCATACATATTCATGGCGTCACATTCATCACCACGGCCCGGAATCCGCCCAAAGCATTGCAACCAAATAATAAGTAACATTGCTATTTATCGGACCGGAGCGTGCAGCGTCCTCCGCAACAAGATCACGCGTTCATGGCGCTCGCGGTTCTGTTGTTCTGGAATTATCTATATTCACTCTGGAATCAATGACCTCGGACAGGTAGATTTTATTACGACAGAAATGCATGTCTTATAGACAAAAAAAAATATTTTTTGTATCTAGCTTTTATAAAAAATGTAAAAACGTTGCACAATTTATCTTTTATAGCCTTTGCGTTGCTCCGTCTATTGCTAGCTGCGGAATGAGTTAACTAGGAATCCATCAGAGATCCCATTCTCACACAGTTTGTAAATCTGTCATTTTTACTGAGCTTTTCTCTGCTGATTTTTGACCACATCAAAGTGCAGCTGAACTTTGATGTGGTCTGTGGTCATAATCAGCTAAAATAGAGATCAGAAAAATAATAATGAAAGAATGAGCTCACTGACAGGTTTTGAGTCTCTTCATTCCTCAGCCAGCAATGGGCAGGACAATAAAGATCCTGTAGAAGACAAACATTGCAATATTCATGGAGCATGCACAGAAAAGGCAGTGAAATCTTTGTTTACACCAGAAAATGTACTGCACATGCGCCAACTTGGGATTTAATGCAGGTGCATGCACATTTTTGCAGTTTGAGGTGTCACCACGTTTACACTTGTGTATTTTTGACATGTGGATGGTGCGTTTTCTAAAAAAAAAAAAAAAAAGCAGCATGTCAATTCTTTCAGCATTTTTTACTGCATTTTTTCCCCATTGTGGCGGGCTGGGGGTCTCCCAGGACGACAAAGAGGCAGTGACCCAAAAAAGTCCGATCCAAACAGCTTTATTGTCATCGCTGAACAGGTAAATGTCCTCCGGGACACAGCCAGGTTATACACAGTCCATACGGTTCCCCGTCACACAGGCACTGCTTACCGTAGGAGACGGTCTTACTATACCCCGTTCTGCTATTCCCGGGGGTCCACAGACTTATGTTATCGTTCCACACAGGCCTGAACTCTCCTCAGCTTCCTGCTCTGCAGCTTACAAAGCAGACTCTGCCCCACCCAGGCCTTTACAGAGACCTTTTAAATGAGAGTTGTGGCCATGACCCACCTGCACAACCCGGCCTGGAGATAGTGGACTGACCACTATGTAGGGCTCTAATATGTTTCTGTACGCATTCTGGGGGATATATACCGTCCGTCGCATATGAATGCCCCCCCCTCTGTTCAAACCCAAGGGGTTGAACAGACGCCCCCAAACAGGCCGCCCGAGACAGGGCATCCGCATTGCCCAGGGACGATCCGGCCCGATGTTCCACCGTAAACCTGAAATTTTGAATGGAGAGGAACCAGCGGGTGACCCGGGCATTCTGTTCTTTTGCATTTCTCATCCAGACGAGGGACGCGTGGTCCGTCACTAGCCGAAACTGGCGCCCGAGCAAATAATAGCGCAGGGACTCCAAGGCCCATTTAATAGCCAAGCACTCCTTTTCCACTACGCTATAATTTTTCTCCGCCGGGGTAAGTTTCCGGCTCAAATGGATAATCGGATGATCAGTGCCGTTCACCTCTTGCGAGAGTACGGCCCCCAGACCCACCTCGGAGGCATCTGTTTGCACAAGGAAGGTGTTACGGAAATCGGGGCTAATGAGGACCGGTTGTCCACACAAGGCAGTCTTCATGGACTGAAACGCTTCCTCAGCCTGAGGGTTCCAGCGTACCATGGCCGCAGTTTTAGCCTTCAACAGATCGGTCAAAGCCACCGTTCTCCCGGCAAAGTCCGGTATAAACCGCCGGTAATACCCGACAATGCCGAGGAACGCTCTCACCTGTTTAGTGGACACTGGTCTGGGCCACTTTTGGATGGCCTCGATTTTATTTACTTGAGGCTTGATCACCCCGCGGCCAATCACGTACCCCAAATACCGGGCTTCCTCCAGACCGATTGCACATTTTTTTGGGTTGGCTGTCAATCCTGCCGCCCGCAGGGAGTTAACGACGGCCTGGACCTGGGACAAGCGGGTCTGCCAATCGGTACTGAAGATGATGATGTCATCTAGATATGCGGATGCGTACTTCTGATGGGATTCCAACACTACGTCCATCAGTCTTTGGAAAGTAGCCGGGGCTCCATGTAAACCGAAAGGCAAGACAACTTAGTGGTAGAGCCCATCTGGTGTTATAAAGGCCGTTTTTCCTTGGCTGACTCTGTCAGCGGCACCTGCCAATAGCCCTTGGTAAGGTCAAACATCGTGAAGTATTGAGCCTTTCCCAACCGTTCAATCAGTTCGTCCACCCGGGGCATAGGGTAAAGGTCGAACTTGGAAACCTCATTCAATCGCCGGAAATCATTGCAGAAACGCGTTGACCCGTCGGGTTTTGGAATCAGCACAATGGGACTAGCCCAGTCACTCTTTGATTTCTCGATCACCCCTAGTGTAAGCATCTGTTTCACCTCTGCAGCAATGGCTTGTCTCCGGGCCTCGGGCACCCGGTACGGTTTCATACGCACCTTTACCCGAGGCTCGGTGACAATGGCACGTTGGATGACCGAAGTACAGCCGGGTAACTCGGAAAACACGTCTGAGTTCTGCTGTACTAACTTTCGAACTTCACGGCACTGCGGTTTAGTGAGCGTGTCGCCTAGATTCACCCCCCCTACGGTCCCCAGGATGGGCGGCACTAGAGGAGCCCCACAGGACACCTCCGGGGTCACTCCTGTAACCATACAGTCACGGTCTTTCCAGGCTTTAAGCAAGTTAACATGATACAATTGTTCCGGCTTCCTCCTCCCCGGCTGGTATATTCGGTAGTTCACCTCCCCCACCTTTTCCCGAACCTCATACGGCCCCTGCCATTTGGCCAACAGTTTACTCTCAGCAGTGGGCACCAAGACCAAGACCCGATCCCCTACATTAAAAGATCTGATGGTGGCTCGTGTGTTATAATTGCGCCTTTGTGCCCCTTGTGCCCTTGTTAAATGTTCTTTTACGATAGGCAAAACCACTGTCATGCGATCCTGCATTAGAGCCACATGTTCAATCACACTTTTATATGGGGTGGGCTCCTGTTCCCATGTTTCCTTGGCTACGTCCAGCAAGCCCCTAGGGTGTCGGCCATAAAGCAACTCGAATGGTGAAAAACCCGTGGATGCCTGCGGCACCTCTCGGAGCGCAAACATAAGATAGGGCAACAGCATGTCCCAGTCCCTCCCGTCCTTGGCAATCACTTTTTTTTAGCATGGACTTAAGGGTCTTGTTACACCGCTCGACCAGCCCATCGGTTTGCGGATGATACACCGATGTGCGCAGGTGCTTTATTTTCAATAATTTACATAATTCTTTTGTCACCTTGGACATAAACGGAGTCCCCTGGTCAGTAAGGATCTCCTTTGGTAGCCACAGACGACAAAACATGGCAAACAATTCCCGGGCTATCAGCTTAGCGGAGGTATGGCGCAGCGGAATGGCCTCTGGATAGCGGGTGGTGTAATCCACAAGCACCAAAATGTGTTGGTGACCGCGCGCGGATTTTACCAGGGGCCCTACCAGATCCATTGCAATCCGTTCAAAAGGTTCTTCTATAATTGGAAGAGGCACCAATGGACTCCGGAAATTTGCAATGGGCGAGGTTAGCTGGCAGTCCGGGCAGGATTCACAGAATTTCCGTACCTCTGCGTACACTCCCAGCCAAAAGAACCTCTGTAAAATACGCTCTTGTGTCTTGGTAACCCCTAAGTGCCACCCAGGGGGTGTGTGTGAGCCATGTTAAGCACTGCCTGACGATGGGATTGTGGCACTACCAGTTGTTCTATTATTTCTGCTCTGATTTTGTCTACCCGGTATAGTAAATTATTATAAACCGCCATGCGGGGAAAGACAACTTCTGCCCCTGGTTGTTGGGCCACCCCATTCACCTCTTTTACATTCTCACATGCCTGGGAGAGGGTATGGTCCTTTCACTGCGCCATCCCGAAGGCCTCCCGGGACATTCCCAGCTCCAAGGTCGTTACGGTCTCTTCACTTTCCCCTGCCAATACCTCTAGGGGACCCCTGTCAGGTTCTCCCCCTGTCCCTAGGTCGGCGATCCCTACAGCAGGTATCCCCGACTCGGGATCATCGGGTTCTGCACCCGGACCCATATTTGCCTTGGGGAAAGTACTATTTCTCTCCCACAGGTACCAAAACAATGGAAAATCCCTTCCCATCACTACCCCGTATGGTAGGGTTTTCACCACTCCTACCACATGCGTCACGTCCCCGCACGGAGTGGAGAGGCATACCTCTGCTGTTGGATATTTGCGGAGTTCACCATGTATACACACAATCCCAACTTCCCTCTCCGGGGATTCTGTCCCCGAGATCAGTGACCCATGAACGAGGGTCACTATACTGCCCGAGTCCAACAGGGCCTCTGCCTGATGTCCATTTACATACACATGACAGAGAGGAGGTTCAAGAATAGGGCGTGCAGCATACACCGTATTAGCATACATAGACATTCGGCGGGTGTACCCACAATCCATGGACTCCGTAATCAACGGGCAATAAGCGGCGATATGGCCGGGCCCTTGACATCTCCAGGACTTCATAGCGGTGGCCCCACCAGTTTTTGTTACCATTCTTGGGGGGACTAGTCTTTTGCCACTCTCAGTGCGGGTTACCCCCTCGGCATGGGCTTGGGTTTTGTTGTTCACCAGGGCCGTACGTGTCTCTCGGCCAGGGTCCTGTGGCCGCCGGGCCTGATGCACTGGGGCAGAGTCTCGTATAAAGTCCTGTGTGGTGGTATATCGCTCAACTAGACTCACCACCTGCTCCAGGGTACCCGGGTCTCCTTGCCCCACCCAACGTTGTATAGCGACTGGCAGAGTCCGCACCAACCGGTCGACCACCACCCTTTCCACCATCTGGGCTGGAGACAACACCTCCGGCTGTAACCACTTTTTTACCAATTGTAGTAAGTCATATGCTTAAGACCTGACTGGACAGGTCTCCACATAGGCCCATGAAAATACTCGCTGAGCCCTTACATATGTATTGACCCCCAGACGTGCAAGGATCTCACCTTTCAGTTTCTCGTAGTCCAGGGCATCCTCCCGGCTGAGGTCGAAGTAGGCTTTCTGGGCATCCCCTATCAGAAACGGAGCCACCACTTCCGCCCACTGGTTTGCCGGCAGTTTTTCCTGCTCCGCAGTGCGCTCAAAAACCGTAAGGAAAACTTCCACGTCATCCTCTGGGCTTAGTTTCCGCAGGGCAGAGCGAACCCTGTCTCGGGGTACCCGTCAGTCTGAGGCAGTTGCCAGCGGTGTTTCCCGCAGGGCCGCAATCTGCTGCCGTAGCAATACATTCGCCTATTGTTGCTGTTTTTGGGTCTCCTGATGCTGCCACTGGGATTCCTGGTGCTGCCGCTGGGATTCCTGGTGCTGCTGCTGGAACAGACCCAGTTACTCCTGTTGTTTCTGCTGAGTGAGTACCAGCTGCCGCAGAAGCTCCTCCATGTTGTCAGCAGGTTTATACCGTAGCGTAGCAGGCTTGATTATTGACATGCAACGGTGGGGTATGCCTCAATTCTCATTGCCCGCATTCTCCACCATAATGTGGCGGGGTGGGGGTCCCCCAGGACGACAAAGAGACAGTGACCCAAAAAAGTCCGATCCAAACAGCTTTATTGTCTTCGCTGAACAGGTAAATGTCCTCCTGGACACAGCCGGGTTATGCACAGTCCATGCGGTTCCCCGTCACACAGGCACTGCTTGCCGTAGGAGACGGTCTTACTATACCCCGTTCTGCTATTCCAGGAGGGTCCACAGACTTATGTTATCGCTCCACACAGGCCTGAACTCTCCTCAGCTTCCTGCTCTGCAGCTTACAAAGCAGACTCTGCCCCACCCAGGCCTTTACAGAGACCTTTTAAATGAGAGTTGTGGCCATGAGCCACCTGCACAACCCGGCCTGGAGATAGCGGACTGACCACTATGTAGGGCTCTAATATGTTTCTGTACGCATTCTGGGGGATATATACCGTCCGTCGCATATGAATGCCCCCCCCTATCTCACACCATTGAGATTAAAATGTGGTAGCTCCAAAAAAATACGCATCAAAAAGGCATAATAAGATAAAAGTATAACAAAAACGCACCAAAAACAAGTGGAATTTCCGCTACTGTTTCCCGGCTGAAGACGTCATTTCTCATGCAGAATTTTTTTTTTTTTAAAAAAAAGCAATGTGTGAACATTCCTTTAGACTGTATGTTGTACAATATTAGGCCTCTTTCATGCGTCCATGAAAAACACATACTTTTTTCACGGACGTGTTGAAGGTGAGTATGGCCCTCTGTGTGCTATGATTTTGGCACATGTGTGTTCGCCGTGCGCTATCTGTTTTAGCACACGGAGATCAGGAACTTTTTACTCACCTCTCCCCGGCGCTGCTGTCCGGGGTGCTGATATATTCAGCACTGCTACTTCCGGGTCTGCGGTGCAGTAAATATTCATGAGCATAATGACCGGCCCTAGAGGAAGTGACAGCAGTGCCGAAGACGGCAGCGCTGGAGTCAGGGGAGTATATTATTGCATCTCATTTAAGATGCAATGCTTATCCCGGGTGATGAAGGCGTTAACCATCGGTGTCTTTTCACTTACAAAACATCCAGCCAGTGAGTCAGCCAGTTACACAACTCAGGAAGCCAGCCAGCTTGGGAAATTCTCGGTTGCTGGGACAACCACTAGTGAGTCATCAGAAAGGTGGGGGCTGCACGGAGGGAGTAGGAACACACAAACAGTTTCAATTCAGAATAGTCTGAGACTCTGAATAACACGGTCGGAGGAGAGAGTGCTTGAGAGCTTCTCGTGCTAGAACCAGGCAGACTGGAAGAGGCGAGAGGCAACCGGTGTTGCTAGTGAGATAGAGGAGAACATGGTAGCTGGAGGTCGAGCCTAACTGTTCCCAGTGCCAGCACAGTCAGGGTGCAGAGTCCTGGGGTCGGACATATTCCACGTTGGACCACCAGAATCTACAGGGGATGGGTATTACAAGTCCTATCGCCCAGTACCACAGTTCCCGGAGCACAGTGCTACATAGGGTCCGGAGCTGTGAGCAGAGTCCAGCCCCCACCACGGACCCGCGGCACCTGCAGACGGGACGGGACACTTTACAAGAACAACAGGGTCCCAAAGTTGCTTCAAGCCACGGGGATCAGCAAGTAAGCGCAGGGGAGGAACGTCTCACACTCCACAGATACAGGTGATTGCTTCTGATTTACCCGGGACCGGCTGGAGCCCATGACGGCGGTGAGCGGCACCATCAGGGCATCTTACGAAGTGTGAGTAAACAGAACTTTGAACCACAGCCCCGGTGTCGTCCTTGTTATTGTCGGCGCCGTCGTCCCGCGCTTCAGTGCCACCAGCCGCCACGACTACTCCCATCATCATCCACTCCCTGCTCCACTGCTACTACCGTCAGCCCCGGAGGACGTCGACAGCAGCGGTGGCTATTCCCTGGCCAAGTACCGCAGGTGGCGCTGCGACAGCAACCTACATTATCACCGCCTATACCCCTTTTCTTGTGGACACCTCGGGGCACGAAACCGGGCAGGCCACCACAGCATCCCAGACCTCCGCACCGGTCCGGTGATGAGAAAAACAGGTACGATACCCAACCTCGACCCCCTGCCCCCTGTGTGCCACACATGTGTTTTCTTCGATATGTGTCCCATGGATCAGATCACTGTGTGGTCTGGGTGACATCAGTGTTACAAGAGAAAAATGGACTTTTGTCCACGCGGAAGACACTGACACGTGTGTGCGCCACACGAACAAACGGTCCATGAGAAATCCCATTGATTGTGCGCAGACTCATTGATTTCAATGGGTTTGTGTATGTCTGTGTCTCCGGTGTGTATTAAAATGGACGTCACACGTACCGGAAACATGGATATGGGAAGGGGGCCTTAAGCAGCAGAGTACTTGTGGATCCACAGCTGGATACCATTGGAAGTTTTCTTCCCTAGAAATAATCTTTCTAGGTGGTAACACCTCCATACTATCGGTGAAATCGGTGCTATATAGAGATAGGGGCCCCCGGGCTACAATCTGTTGTGTATTGTGACTTCCTACTGCCCTACGTCCCAACAATAATGGGCTATAACACACAAGACCCTCCAATCTTTCCTCGGCTGCAGTCACTAATCGCCAACACATTGGTATTTCCTGTGAATTTTGACAAAACTAATATAATTTTTACCATAAATACACAAGGACACCGGATTGGGGGGCACCGGCCTCGCTTCTTCTGCCCACGCACCGCACAGAGAGAACGGAAAGCATAATGCAATTGTCGCACAATACCCGGAACACCGGAGCCGAGGACAAGTGTTGTGTTGACTTCACCATAAGAATATATCACATAAAACGAAGAAGAAGCGTAATCCCGCACCTCGCTGATCTCCGGCGCGCACTCCTGACTCCGTGCTCCTCTGCGGATCCCCTGTGGCCAGTTACCGGAGGTCAAGTTGTTTCTGCGCCACATATTTGACACACATGTTCACCCCGTTGCTTTTCATAGGGATGCGCAGAGCTCCTTTTTCACCTTGTTCTTCGTTCTTACGCTTTTGTAGCCTTGAGTGGTTTTCTTTTCAGTTCTTTAAAGGTTAGAGAATCATTGTGCAGCCGCATCTGCCTCACAGGGAATTTCTCTAAAAGGAAGATGAAGGCCACTGTGTGCGGAGAGCGCGCTACTATTTGTAGACTCTTTAGAGAAGCCTTTATCAAAGAATCCACCTGAGTTGTGTGTTCATAAGAATTAAATTGCTTACAAGTAAATAAACTGTTCTCCATTATTATAAATGAGTACATGTAATACGTGGGGGGGTCTCCTGGTGAGACCCTCTCTTTGTCATCTCTCATGAGCATTAATTTGTGGTTGGAGTTTGCTCATGTAACATTTCACTCGGAGAAGTGGCTCCCAAAGAACTTAGTCCAGATGTAAGGGTGAGGACCTACGATCATGTGTCCCCCCCAAAGACATGGATGAGTGTAATGTCTTGAATGTGTGGTATCATGTAAAGTGTAACACATTGAGTTTCAATGATAAAGAAAACCCAAGATGAACATAATATGGACGTATACCCTCCTGTAACTAAATAAAAGCATAGTGCAACAGAAATCAAAAATATCAATGGTGGCTCTGTCATGAGGATGATGTCACTTGGTCTCTGTCCCCTGGGCTAGCTACCTGGACAGCGGTATATAATAATCTATCCTGCCTTTTCCTCATCTTTATATTCCTTTATATAGCGAGTGATACTCACCCCCACTTGCTAGCTAGCTATGATGCAGGTTCTCTCTTCTGAGATCTACAGTTCTCAACCCTTCCCCTAGCTTGTGCCTGGATGTGTCTGAAAAAAATATTTATTAACGTTCTCACATTACCAGAGGTCATGTATACTAAAGCTGACCCCATGCAGCCCCTATACTAATAACCCTGCAGAATTACTAGCAAATCAAAAAGGTCTGTGGAGCCTCTGTTAGGCGAACTTTGCACACTACGACATCGCAGGTGCGATGTCGGTGGGGTCAAATTGAAAGTGACGCACATCCGGCATCGCAGGCGACATTGTAGTGTGTAAAGCCTAGATGATACGATTTACGAGCGCAAAATCGTCGTAATCGTATCATCGGTGCAGCGTTGGCGTAATCCATAATTACGCTGACGCGACGGTCCGATGTTGTTCCTCGCTCCTGCGGCAGCACACATCGCTGTGTGTGAAGCCGCAGGAGAGAGGAACATCTCCTACCGGCGTCACTGCGGCTTCCGTAGGATATGCGGAAGGAAGGAGGTGAGCGGGATGTTTACGTCCCGCTCATCTCCGCCCCTCTGCCGCTATTGGCCGCCTGCCGTGTGACGTCGCTATGACGCCGCACGACCCGCCCCCTTAGGAAGGAGGCGGGTCGCCGGCCAGAGCGACGGTCGCAGGGCAGGTGAGTGCATGTGAAGCTGGCGTAGCGATCATGTTCGCTACGCCAGCTATCACACAATATCGTACCTGCGACGGAGGCGTGGACTATCGCGTGCGACATCGCAGCATCGGCTTGCAATGTCGCAACGTGCAAAGCCGCCCTTAGAGTCTCGACGCAGAAACTAGCCAGATATTCCTCCGGGAAGGACCTAGCCAAGGAGTGGCTCTTTTTAGGAAACCACCATAACCACCATATTAAGTGGCCCTTATAGTTAATATCCAACTCTTGACGAGTTTAAAGATATGACAAGGGAAATACCAAAGCCTGGTATGCATCCACAGACAGCTGTTTCGGGGTATTGCCCCTCATCAGTGTGGAGTAGGATTCTGGCCAGGTGGGAGCAATGATAGTAGACCAACAAGAAAAAACAATCACGGATCTTGGGGAGACCAGCCAGAGAAAACACTGCCGGCAGCCAACGAGGGCGTTCAACACAGTGAAATCCTAGGTGATATCTGGCTATTTTCCGTATCGAGACTCCTAACAGAGGTTCCACAGACCTTTTTGAGTTGCATACTTTCCAGGGGGCAATGTACCTAGGATTTCACTGTGTTGAGCGCCCTCGCTGGCTGCCGGCAGTGTTTTCTCTGGCTGGTCTCCCCGAGATCAGAGATTGTTTTGTCTTGCAGAATTAGTAGCGGCTCAGTGCCTTAACTTTAGAAAATAAATCTCAGTGTAACCATCACGCCTAGTGAGCTCCACTTCAGCTCATTAACTGCTGTTAGTGGTGAAGGAAGGTGCGCTCTTGGTCGGAGCGGCTCTACAGTCCTTTGCCAGAGACCATCTGTGTCTGTATATGACTTTGGCTGGGGTGTGCAGCACTTAGTTTTCTCTTCATCCCGCAGCCAGTCACCATCATGGATGTAGGATTGACACACACGACATTGGGATTTTCTGGGCAAATCAACCTTTGACTTTTTCTCTTCCACCATTTCGACAGATATGGCCTTATTTTCTATGGTTCTGCTACAGCTACAAGCTGGAGTACTCTGTCTATCCCCTCTTTATTGGACCTCGTGTCCACAAGCTCATGGGCATTTGCCTCCATTCCCTCACTCTTCTTAGCCCTGATGGATATTAAGTCACTTGACTTCCCTAAGCCCGTCCTGGGTGAGCCATAGGCTCCGGACGCTCCGAAATTACCTGCAGATTCCCGACTGGCTAGACTACCTCACCACATCTCCCTTACTCAAACCCTTCTTCAGAACTGGCACCTCACAAGGTCCATCTCTCTAACGAACCCACTCGCCATCAGTCACTGCTCCCCTTTGACTCCAAGCTTCCCTCGAAGTGCCTACCAGCTACACATGCTAAAACCTTCATATCGGTAACATTTATCCAACTAACATATTTCACTGCACATTGTTAATACATTTACAGCAGATAAAATATCACATAACATAATTTATCTTACCAGGATTCAATGGTGGCACCGGCCGCTGCTCGGTCTCAGCTCTGCTACATCAAAACACCACATCCAACATATACCATTCATTCTCCTCTAGGACCACAGGGAACGGCATACCACTATGGGTTGGGGTAAACACGACCACCTCCTTCAGTGGCATCTTTGCATATTTTGCATCACTCATGTATAAAGCTTGATGATGCATGACTGCTTCACTTCAGTTGCAGAACAGAGCAGCAGAGTTATAATGTATTTTTTGGATAAGAGAAGGGGTGCGTCTTATAATCTGAATGTAGCTTATCGTGGGGAGGAGAGTGGTCACAGAAGATGCAGCGTGCGCTGTTCTGCGGGCTTACTGAAGGCAGTGCGCTGTGCTGCGGGCTGTGCTGCGGACTTACTGAAGGCAGTGCGCTGTACTGCGGGCTTACTGCAGGCAGTGCACTGTGCTGCGGGCTTACTGTAGGCAGTGCACTGTGCTGCGGGCTTACTGTAGGCAGTGCGCTGTGCTGCGGGCTTACTGTAGGCAGTGCGCTGTGCTGCGGACTTACTGAAGGCAGTGCACTGTGCTGCGGGCTTACTGCAGGCAGTGTGCTGTGCTGCAGGCTGTGCTGTGGGCTTACTACAGGTGGTATTCTGTGCTTCGGGCTGTGCTGCGGACTTACTGAAGGCAGTGCGCTGTGCTGCGGGCTGTGCTGCGGACTTACTGCAGGCAGTGTGCTGTGGGCTTACTGCAGGCAGTGTACTGTGCTGCGGGCTTACTGCAGGCAGTGCACTGTGCTGCGGGCTTACTGTAGGCAGTGCGCTGTGCTGCGGGCTTACTGCAGGCAGTGCACTGTGCTGCGGGCTTACTGCAGGCAGTGCACTGTGCTGCGGGCTTACACTGTAGGCAGTGCACTGTGCTGTGGGCTTTGCTGCGGGCTTACTGCAGGCAGTGTGCTGTGCTGCGGGCTGTGCTGTGGGCTTACTACAGGTGGTATTCTGTGCTTCGGGCTGTGCTGCGGACTTACTGAAGGCAGTGCGCTGTGCTGCAGGCTGTGCTGCGGACTTACTGCAGGCAGTGCACTGAGCTGCGGGCTGTGCTGCGGGCTTACTGCAGGCAGTGCACTGTGCTGCGGGCTGTGCTGCGGGCTTACTGCAGGCAGTGCACTGTGCTGCGGGCTTACTGCAGGCAGTGCACTGTGCTGCGGGCTTACACTGTAGGCAGTGCGCTGTGCTGTGGGCTTTGCTGCGGGCTTACTGCAGGCAGTGTGCTGTGCTGCGGGCTGTGCTGTGGGCTTACTACAGGTGGTATTCTGTGCTTCGGGCTGTGCTGCGGACTTACTGAAGGCAGTGCGCTGTGCTGCAGGCTGTGCTGCGGACTTACTGCAGGCAGTGTGCTGTGGGCTTACTGCAGGCAGTGTACTGTGCTGCGGGCTTACTGCAGGCAGTGCACTGTGCTGCGGGCTTACTGTAGGCAGTGCGCTGTGCTGCGGGCTGTGCTGCGGGCTTACTGCAGGCAGTGCACTGTGCTGCGGGCTTACTGCAGGCAGTGCACTGTGCTGCGGGCTTACTGTAGGCAGTGCGCTGTGCTGCGGGCTTACTGCAGGCAGTGTGCTGTGCTGCGGGCTGTGCTGTGGGCTTACTACAGGTGGTATTCTGTGCTTCGGACTGTGCTGCGGACTTACTGAAGACAGTGTGCTGTGCTGCGGGCTGTGCTGCGGACTTACTGAAGGCAGTGTGCTGTGCTGCGGGCTGTGCTGTGGGCTTAATACAGGTGGTATTCTGTGCTTCGGGCTGTGCTGCGGACTTACTGAAGGCAGTGCGCTGTGCTGCGGGCTGTGCTGCGGGCTTACTGCAGGCAGTGCACTGTGCTGCGGGCTTACTGCAGGCAGTGCACTGTGCTGCGGACTTACTGCAGGCAGTGCACTGTGCTGCGGGCTTACTGCAGGCAGTGCACTGTGCTGCGGGCTTACTGCAGGCAATGTGCTGTGGGCTGTGCTGTGGGCTTACTACAGGTGGTATTCTGTGCTTCGGGCTATGCTGCGGACTTACTGAAGGCAGTGCGCTGTGCTGCGGGCTGTGCTGCGGACTTACTGCAGGCAGTGTGCTGTGGGCTTACTGCAGGCAGTGCACAGTGCTGCGGGCTTACTGTAGGCAGTGCGCTGTGCTGCGGGCTGTGCTGCGGGCTTACTGCAGGCAGTGCACTGTGCTGTGGGCTTACTGCAGGCAGTGCACTGTGCTGCGGGCTTACTGTAGGCAGTGCGCTGTGCTGTGGGCTGTGCTGCGGGCTTACTGCAGGCAGTGTGCTGTGCCGCGGGCTGTGCTGTGGGCTTACTACAGGTGGTATTCTGTGCTTCGGGCTGTGCTGCCGACTTACTGAAGGCAGTGTGCTGTGCTGCGGGCTGTGCTGCGGACTTACTGAAGGCAGTGTGCTGTGCTGCGGGCTGTGCTGTGGGCTTAATACAGGTGGTATTCTGTGCTTTGGGCTGTGCTGCGGACTTACTGAAGGCAGTGCGCTGTGCTGCGGGCTGTGCTGCGGACTTACTGCAGGCAGTGCACTGTGCTGCGGGCTTACTGCAGGCAGTGTGCTGTGCTGCGGGCTGTGCTGCGGGCTTACTGCAGGCAGTGCACTGTGCTGTGGGTTTACTGCCGGCAGTGTGCTGTGCTGCGGGCTGTGCTGTGGGCTTACTACAGGCGGTATTCTATGCTTCGGGCTGTGCTACAGGCTGTGAGGCAGAGGCCACTATTATGAAAATGTCTTCAGTGCAGGCTTCAATTAATGGCACCCGGAGTTGGCGCATGTGCAGATGGAACTCTTCACTCAAGATTACATCTACGCAAGCACCGCCTCCGGCCCATTGATTTCCCTGCAGCGGACTTAAGGAAAATAGCGCCTGGAGGCGGCGCATGCGCAGATGAGATCTCGGCTTGTCATTGAGCCGAAACCTCCATCTGCGCATGCACTGACTCTGGGTGCCATTTCTGTGCAGCCCGTTCCGCTGACAGTTTCTGCATGCTCCTCCTGCCTCACAGTACCCAAAGTGAGCATCTGGGATACCCGCTGTACCACCCGCAGCATTGCCTTACTCCACCATCGCCTCTGCCTCCTGTGACCCCGCCTCTACCACCACTGCTGCTCCCCCCTTTGGTGAGACACCACTGGATTATATGACGGACCTTATATATTTTTCCTTTTTCCCTCTACGTTTGGGGTGCGTCTTATACGGTAAATGATTAAAGGGGTACAGTCATCTTTACTCTTCAAGCATGCACTCCTCCCTTGCCACCGACATTTTGCATGCCGAGGGCAATGCCCTTGATGGTAGGATTAGCAAAAGAGCTTGCAAGCAAAGAAAGCAGCCGCCTTGGCAATGGGCTGTACAATGTAAAAGGTTGGTACAAACATATTCTCCTTATTGCAAGACTGTGTCTTTGGCATTGCAGCTTTGCAGTCCTATGTAATTGCACAGGGGTGATGGTACGTAGCATTTTTTGCCTATTTTCTCTCGCGGGTTCAATGCTTTTGGCAGCAGATACCGGTGACCTTGCTTTAATATTCTGGAAAGGGGTCTGACTCCTGTTTCCATTATCTTGGGTGACATGTGCACCCCTTGTAGGTGTATGGCCTCCTCCGTCACTCCAGCTTTATTTTGTTTATTTGTTTGTTTGCTATAACATTTACTTTTATTAAATTACCCTCCACCCCTGAAGGATGACGGCCATTAAAGCCCGCGGCACTTCTGAGGAATATAATAAAGCCAGGGAAATGCAGCAATTTTCAGCGGTCACCACAAATAGGATTCATGTGAAAACCCTCAAAGTCGTGTGAATGGAAATAAATTGAATTGTGTTTCCCTTTTTAAGTTAATTCTTCCTCGCGGAGTCGGTGGTGATTGTGCGGAGCTCATTTACATCGCCGCTGCGGGAGCGCTCATGTTAATTCTCGGTTCATTCTACGTCTACATTCACTTTCAAAAGTTTTATTGATGAAAAAATATGAAAGCGCAAAAATGTTTCCTGACGCCAGCGTAAAGAAAAGCGGAGGCTTAACAAAGCGGCAGGAGGCTGAATGCGAACTACAAGTGTAAGGAGAAATGCCCGGGGGAAAGAAGAAATAAGGGTACAGTGCTGCAGAAGAGGCGGCATACATAATGACTAATGGCACTAATACTACTCAATCACTACTACTATTACTACAACACTTCTACTACTCGTACTGACAATTCTGTTATTACATTTACAACTTATCATGTATCTCTGTATATAGGGAGCTCCCCCTAGTGGTGACTGCAGACAGGATCATCATGTATCTCTGTATACAGGGAGCTCCCCCTAGTGGTGGCTGCAGACAGGATCTTATCATGTATCTCTGTATACAGGGAGCTCCCCCTAGTGGTGGCTGCAGACAGAATCTTATGTATCTCTGTATACAGGGAGCTCCCCCTAGTGGGGGCTGCAGACAGGATCTTATCATGTATCTCTGTATACAGGGAGCTCCTCCTAGTGGTGGCTGCAGACAGGATCTTATCATGTATCTCTGTATACAGGGAGCTCCCCCTAGTGGGGGCTGCAGACAGGATCTTATCATGTATCTCTGTATACAGGGAGCTCCCCCTAGTGGTGGCTGCAGACAGGATCTTATCATGTATCTCTGTATACAGGGAGCTCCTCCTAGTGGTGACTGCAGACAGAATCTTATCATGTATCTCTGTATACAGGGAGCTCCTCCTAGTGGTGGCTGCACACAGGATCTTATCATGTATCTCTGTATACAGGGAGCTTCCCCTAGTGGTGGCTGCAGACAGGATCTTATCATGTATCTCTGTATACAGGGAGCTCCCTCTAGCGGTGGCTGCAGACAGGATCTTATCATGTATCTCTGTATACAGGGAGCTCCCCCTAGTGGTGGCTGCAGACAGGATCTTATCATGTATCTCTGTATACAGGGAGCTCCCCCTAGTGGTGGCTGCAGACAGAATCTTATCATGTATCTCTGTATACAGGGAGCTCCCCCTAGTGGTGGCTGCAGACAGGATCTTATCATGTATCTCTGTATACAGGGAGCTCCCCCTAGTGGTGGCTGCAGACAGGATCTTATCATGTATCTCTGTATACAGGGAGCTCCCCCTAGTGGTGACTGCAGACAGGATCTTATCATGTATCTCTGTATACAGGGAGCTCCCCCTAGTGGTGGCTGCAGACAGGATCGTATCGTGTATCTCTGTATACAGGGAGCTCCCCCTAGTGGTGACTGAAGACAGGATCTTATCATGTATCTCTGTATACAGGGAGCTCCCTCTAGAGGTGGCTGCAGACAGGATCGTATCGTGTATCTCTGTATACAGGGAGATCCCCCTAGTGGTGGCTGCAGACAGGATCTTATCATGTATCTCTGTATACAGGGAGCTCCCCCTAGTGGTGGCTGCAGACAGGATCTTATCATGTATCTCTGTATACAGGGAGCTCCTCCTAGTGGTGACTGCAGACAGAATCTTATCATGTATCTCTGTATACAGGGAGCTCCTCCTAGTGGTGGCTGCACACAGGATCTTATCATGTATCTCTGTATACAGGGAGCTTCCCCTAGTGGTGGCTGCAGACAGGATCTTATCATGTATCTCTGTATACAGGGAGCTCCCTCTAGCGGTGGCTGCAGACAGGATCTTATCATGTATCTCTGTATACAGGGAGCTCCCCCTAGTGGTGGCTGCAGACAGGATCTTATCATGTATCTCTGTATACAGGGAGCTCCCCCTAGTGGTGGCTGCAGACAGAATCTTATCATGTATCTCTGTATACAGGGAGCTCCCCCTAGTGGTGGCTGCAGACAGGATCTTATCATGTATCTCTGTATACAGGGAGCTCCCCCTAGTGGTGGCTGCAGACAGGATCTTATCATGTATCTCTGTATACAGGGAGCTCCCCCTAGTGGTGACTGCAGACAGGATCTTATCATGTATCTCTGTATACAGGGAGCTCCCCCTAGTGGTGGCTGCAGACAGGATCGTATCGTGTATCTCTGTATACAGGGAGCTCCCCCTAGTGGTGA
The DNA here is from genome assembly GCF_048569485.1 of Anomaloglossus baeobatrachus. NCBI lineage: Eukaryota > Metazoa > Chordata > Amphibia > Anura > Aromobatidae > Anomaloglossus > Anomaloglossus baeobatrachus. The sequence goes on along the minus strand of NC_134355.1, from coordinate 13,820,654 downwards.
CTGAAGACAGGATCTTATCATGTATCTCTGTATACAGGGAGCTCCCTCTAGAGGTGGCTGCAGACAGGATCGTATCGTGTATCTCTGTATACAGGGAGATCCCCCTAGTGGTGGCTGCAGACAGGATCTTATCATGTATCTCTGTATACAGGGAGCTCCCCCTAGTGGTGGCTGCAGACAGGATCTTATCATGTATCTCTGTATACAGGCAAATCCCCCTAGTGGTGGCTGCAGACAGAATTTTATCATGTATCTCCGTATACAGGGAGCTCCCCCTAGTGGTGGCTGCAGACAGGATCTTATCATGTATCTCTGTATACAGGGAGCTCCCCCTAGTGGTGGCTGCAGACAGGATCTCATCATGTATCTCTGTATACAAGGAGCTCCCCCTAGTGGTGGCTGCAGACAGGATCTTATCATGTATCTCTGTATACAGGGAGTTCCCCCTAGTGGTGGCTGCAGACAGGATCTTATCATGTATCTCTGTATACAGGGAGCTCCCCCTAGTGGTGGCTGCAGACAGGATCTTATCATGTGTCTCTGTATACAGGGAGCTCCCCCTAGTGGTGACTGAAGACAGGATCTTATCATGTATCTCTGTATACAGGGAGCTCCCCCTAGTGGTGGCTGCAGACAGGATCTTATCATGTATCTCTGTATACAGGGAGCTCCCCCTAGTGGTGACTGAAGACAGGATCTTATCATATATCTCTGTATACAGGGAGCTCCCCCTAGTGGTGGCTGCAGACAGGATCTTATCATGTATCTCTGTATAGAGGGGGCTCCCCCTAGTGGTGGCTGCAGACAGGATCTTATCATGTATCTCTGTATAAAGGGAGCTCCCCCTAGTGGTGGCTGCAGACAGGATCTTATCGTGTATCTCTGTATACAGGCAGCTCCCCCTAGTGGTGGCTGCAGACAGGATCTTATCATGTATCTCTGTATACAGGGAGCTCCCCCTAGTGGTGGCTGCAGACAGGATCTTATCATGTATCTCTGTATACAGGCAAATCCCCCTAGTGGTGGCTGCAGACAGAATTTTATCATGTATCTCCGTATACAGGGAGCTCCCCCTAGTGGTGGCTGCAGACAGGATCTTATCATGTGTCTCTGTATACAGGGAGCTCCCCCTAGTGGTGGCTGCAGACAGGATCTCATCATGTATCTCTGTATACAAGGAGCTCCCCCTAGTGGTGGCTGCAGACAGGATCTTATCATGTATCTCTGTATACAGGGAGTTCCCCCTAGTGGTGGCTGCAGACAGGATCTTATCATGTATCTCTGTATACAGGGAGCTCCCCCTAGTGGTGGCTGCAGACAGGATCTTATCATGTGTCTCTGTATACAGGGAGCTCCCCCTAGTGGTGACTGAAGACAGGATCTTATCATGTATCTCTGTATACAGGGAGCTCCCCCTAGTGGTGGCTGCAGACAGGATCTTATCATGTATCTCTGTATACAGGGAGCTCCCCCTAGTGGTGACTGAAGACAGGATCTTATCATATATCTCTGTATACAGGGAGCTCCCCCTAGTGGTGGCTGCAGACAGGATCTTATCATGTATCTCTGTATAGAGGGGGCTCCCCCTAGTGGTGGCTGCAGACAGGATCTTATCATGTATCTCTGTATAAAGGGAGCTCCCCCTAGTGGTGGCTGCAGACAGGATCTTATCGTGTATCTCTGTATACAGGCAGCTCCCCCTAGTGGTGGCTGCAGACAGGATCTTATCATGTATCTCTGTATACAGGGAGCTCCCCCTAGTGGTGGCTGCAGACAGGATCTTATCATGTATCTCTGTATACAGGGAGCTCCCCCTAGTGGTGGTTGCAGACAGGATCTTATCATGTATCTCTGTATACAGGGAGCTCCCTCTAGTGGTGGCTGCAGACAGGATCTTATCATGTATCTCTGTATACAGGGAGCTCCCTCTAGTGGTGGCTGCAGACAGGATCTTATCATGTATCTCTGTATACAGGGAGCTTCCCCTAGTGGTGGCTGCAGACAGGATCTTATCATGTATTTCTGTATACAGGGAGCTTCCTCTAGTGGTGGCTGCAGACAGGATCTTATCATGTATCTCTGTATACAGGGAGCTCCCCCTAGTGGTGACTGAAGACAGGATCTTATCATATATCTCTGTATACAGGGAGCTCCCCCTAGTGGTGGCTGCAGACAGGATCTTATCATGTATCTCTGTATAGAGGGGGCTCCCCCTAGTGGTGGCTGCAGACAGGATCTTATCATGTATCTCTGTATAAAGGGAGCTCCCCCTAGTGGTGGCTGCAGACAGGATCTTATCGTGTATCTCTGTATACAGGCAGCTCCCCCTAGTGGTGGCTGCAGACAGGATCTTATCATGTATCTCTGTATACAGGGAGCTCCCCCTAGTGGTGGCTGCAGACAGGATCTTATCATGTATCTCTGTATACAGGGAGCTCCCCCTAGTGGTGGCTGCAGACAGAATCTTATCATGTATCTCTGTATACAGGGAGCTCCCCCTAGTGGTGGCTGCAGACAGGATCTTATCATGTATCTCTGTATACAGGGAGCTCCCCCTAGTGGTGGCTGCAGACAGGATCTTATCATGTATCTCTGTATACAGGGAGCTCCCCCTAGTGGTGACTGCAGACAGGATCTTATCATGTATCTCTGTATACAGGGAGCTCCCCCTAGTGGTGGCTGCAGACAGGATCGTATCGTGTATCTCTGTATACAGGGAGCTCCCCCTAGTGGTGACTGAAGACAGGATCTTATCATGTATCTCTGTATACAGGGAGCTCCCTCTAGAGGTGGCTGCAGACAGGATCGTATCGTGTATCTCTGTATACAGGGAGATCCCCCTAGTGGTGGCTGCAGACAGGATCTTATCATGTATCTCTGTATACAGGGAGCTCCCCCTAGTGGTGGCTGCAGACAGGATCTTATCATGTATCTCTGTATACAGCTAAATCCCCCTAGTGGTGGCTGCAGACAGAATTTTATCATGTATCTCCGTATACAGGGAGCTCCCCCTAGTGGTGGCTGCAGACAGGATCTTATCATGTGTCTCTGTATACAGGGAGCTCCCCCTAGTGGTGGCTGCAGACAGGATCTCATCATGTATCTCTGTATACAAGGAGCTCCCCCTAGTGGTGGCTGCAGACAGGATCTTATCATGTATCTCTGTATACAGGGAGTTCCCCCTAGTGGTGGCTGCAGACAGGATCTTATCATGTATCTCTGTATACAGGGAGCTCCCCCTAGTGGTGGCTGCAGACAGGATCTTATCATGTGTCTCTGTATACAGGGAGCTCCCCCTAGTGGTGACTGAAGACAGGATCTTATCATGTATCTCTGTATACAGGGAGCTCCCCCTAGTGGTGGCTGCAGACAGGATCTTATCATGTATCTCTGTATAAAGGGAGCTCCCCCTAGTGGTGGCTGCAGACAGGATCTTATCGTGTATCTCTGTATACAGGCAGCTCCCCCTAGTGGTGGCTGCAGACAGGATCTTATCATGTATCTCTGTATACAGGGAGCTCCCCCTAGTGGTGGCTGCAGACAGGATCTTATCATGTATCTCTGTATACAGGGAGCTCCCCCTAGTGGTGGTTGCAGACAGGATCTTATCATGTATCTCTGTATACAGGGAGCTCCCTCTAGTGGTGGCTGCAGACAGGATCTTATCATGTATCTCTGTATACAGGGAGCTCCCTCTAGTGGTGGCTGCAGACAGGATCTTATCATGTATCTCTGTATACAGGGAGCTTCCCCTAGTGGTGGCTGCAGACAGGATCTTATCATGTATTTCTGTATACAGGGAGCTTCCTCTAGTGGTGGCTGCAGACAGGATCTTATCATGTATCTCTGTATACAGGGAGCTCCCCCTAGTGGTGACTGAAGACAGGATCTTATCATATATCTCTGTATACGGGGAGCTCCCCCTAGTGGTGGCTGCAGACAGGATCTTATCATGTATCTCTGTATAGAGGGGGCTCCCCCTAGTGGTGGCTGCAGACAGGATCTTATCATGTATCTCTGTATAAAGGGAGCTCCCCCTAGTGGTGGCTGCAGACAGGATCTTATCGTGTATCTCTGTATACAGGCAGCTCCCCCTAGTGGTGGCTGCAGACAGGATCTTATCATGTATCTCTGTATACAGGGAGCTCCCCCTAGTGGTGGCTGCAGACAGGATCTTATCATGTATCTCTGTATACAGGGAGCTCCCCCTAGTGGTGGTTGCAGACAGGATCTTATCATGTATCTCTGTATACAGGGAGCTCCCTCTAGTGGTGGCTGCAGACAGGATCTTATCATGTATCTCTGTATACAGGGAGCTCCCTCTAGTGGTGGCTGCAGACAGGATCTTATCATGTATCTCTGTATACAGGGAGCTTCCCCTAGTGGTGGCTGCAGACAGGATCTTATCATGTATTTCTGTATACAGGGAGCTTCCTCTAGTGGTGGCTGCAGACAGGATCTTATCATGTATCTCTGTATACAGGGAGCTCCCCCTAGTGGTGGCTGCAGACAGGATCTTATCATGTATCTCTGTATACAGGGAACTCCCCCTAGTGGTGGCTGCAGACAGAATCTTATCATGTATCTCTGTATACAAGGGAGCTCACCCTAGTGGTGGCTGCAGACAGGATCTTATCATGTGTCTCTGTATACAGGGAGCTCTCCCTAGTGGTGGCTGCAGACAGGATCTTATCATGTGTCTCTGTATACAGGGAGCTCCCCCTAGTGGTGGCTGCAGACAGTATCTTATCATGTATCTCTGTATACAGGGAGCGCCCTCTAGTGGTGACTGCAGACAGGATCTTATCATGTATCTCTGTATACAGGGAGCTCCCCCTAGTAATGGCTGCAGACAGACTCTTATCATGTATCTCTGAATACAGGGAGCTCCCCCTAGAGGTGGCTGCAGACAGGATCTTATCATGTATCTCTGTATAAAGGGAGCTCCCCATAATGGTGGCTGCAGACAGAATCTTATCATGTATCTCTGTATACAGTGAGCTCCCCCTAGTGGTGATGCAGACAGGATCTTATCATGTGTCTCTGTATGCAGGGAGCTCCCCCTAGTGGTGGCTGCAGACAGGATCTTATCATGTATCTCTGAATACAGGGAGCTCCCCCTAGTGGTGGCTGCAGACAGAATCTTATCATGTATCTCTGTATACAGGGAGCTCCCCCTAGTGGTGGCTGCAGACAGAATCTTATCATGTATCTCTGTATACAGGGATCTCCCCCTAGAGGTGGCTGCAGACAGAATCTTATCATGTATCTCTGTATACAGGGAGCTCCCCCTAGTGGTGGCTGCAGACAGAATCTTATCATGTATCTCTGTATACAGGGAGCTCCCCCTAGTGGTGGCTGCAGACAGGATCTTATCATGTATCTCTGTATACAGGGAGCTCCCCCTAGTGGTGACTGAAGACAGGATCTTATCATGTATCTCTGTATACAGGGAGCTCCCCCTAGTGGTGACTGCAGACAGGATCTTATCATGTATCTCTGTATACAGGGAGCTCCCCCTAGTGGTGACTGCAGACAGGATCTTATCATGTATCTCTGTATACAGGGAGCTCCCCCTAGTGGTGACTGCAGACAGGATATTATCATGTATCTCTGTATACAGGGAGCTCCCCCTAGTGGTGACTGAAGACAGGATCTTGTCATGTATCTCTGTATACAGGGAGCTCCCCCTAGTGGTGGCTGCAGACAGGATCTTATCATGTATCTCTGTATACAGGGAGCTCCCCCTAGTGGTGGCTGCAGACAGGATCTTATCATGTATCTCTGTATACAGGCAACTCCCCCTAGTGGTGGCTGCAGACAGAATTTTATCATGTATCTCTGTATGCAGGGAGCTCCCCCTAGTGGTGGCTGCAGGCAGGATATTATCATGTATCTGTGTATACAGGGAGCTCCCCCTAGTGGTGGCTGCAGACAGAATCTTATCATGTATCTCTGTATACAGGGAGCTCCCCCTAGTGGTGGCTGCAGACAGGATCTTATCATGTATCTCTGTATACAGGGAGCTCCCCCTAGTGGTAGCTGCAGACAGGATCTTATCATGTATCTCTGTATACAGGGAGCTCCCCCTAGTGGTGGCTGCAGACAGGATCTTATCATGTATCTCCGTATACAGGGAGCTCCCCCTAGTGGTGGCTGCAGACAGGATCTTATCATGTATCTCTGTATACAGGCAACTCCCCCTAGTGGTGGCTGCAGACAGAATTTTATCATGTATCTCTGTATGCAGGGAGCTCCCCCTAGTGGTGGCTGCAGACAGGATATTATCATGTATCTTTGTATACAGGGAGCTCCCCCTAGTGGTGGCTGCAGACAGAATCTTATCATGTATCTCTGTATACAGGGAGCTCCCCCTAGTGGTGGCTGCAGACAGGATCTTATCATGTATCTCTGTATACAGGGAGCTCCCCCTAGTGGTAGCTGCAGACAGGATCTTATCATGTATCTCTGTATACAGGGAGCTCCCCCTAGTGGTGGCTGCAGACAGTATCTTATCATGTATCTCTGTATACAGGCAACTCCCCCTAGTGGTGGCTGCAGACAGAATTTTATCATGTATCTCTGTATGCAGGGAGCTCCCCCTAGTGGTGGCTGCAGACAGGATATTATCATGTATCTCTGTATACAGGGAGCTCCCCCTAGTGGTGGCTGCAGACAGGATCTTATCATGTATCTCTGTATACAGGGAGCGCCCCCTAGTGGTGGCTGCAGACAGGATCTTATCATGTATCTCTGTATACAGGGAGCTCCCCCTAGTGGTGGCTGCAGACAGGATCTTATCATGTATCTCTGTATACAGGGATTGCCCCCTAGTGGTAGCTGCAGACAGGATCTTATCATGTATCTCTGTATACAGGGAGCTCCCCCTAGTGATGGCTGCAGACAGACTCTTATCATGTATCTCTGAATACAGGGAGCTCCCCCTAGAGGTGGCTGCAGACAGGATCTTATCATGTATCTCTGTATACAGGGAGCTCCCCCTAGTGGTGGCTGCAGACAGAATCTTATCATGTATCTCTGTATACGGGGAGCTCCCCATAGTGGTGGCTGCAGACAGAATCTCATCATGTGTCTCTGTATGCAGGGAGCTCCCCCTAGTGGTGGCTGCAGACAGGATCTTATCATGTGTCTCTGTATGCAGGGAGCTCCCCCTAGTGGTGGCTGCAGTCTGCAGATAGGATATTATCATGTATCTCTGTATACAGGGAGCTCCCCCTAGTGGTGGCTGCAGACAGAATCTTATCATGTATCTCTGTATACAGGGAGCTCCCCCTAGTGGTGGCTGCAGACAGGATCTTATCATGTGTCTCTGTATACAGGGAGCTCCCCCTAGTGGTAGCTGCAGACAGGATCTTATCATGCATCTCTGTATACAGGGAGCTCCCCCTAGTGGTGACTGCAGACAGGACCTTATCATGTATTTCTGTATACAGGGAGCTCCCCCTAGTGGTGGCTGCAGACAGAATCTTATCATGTATCTCTGTATACAGGGAGCTCCCCCTAGTGGTGGCTGCAGACAGGATCTTATCATGTGTCTCTGTATACAGGGAGCTCCCCCTAGTGGTAGCTGCAGACAGGATCTTATCATGTATCTCTGTATACAGGGAGCTCCCCCTAGTGGTGACTGCAGACAGGACCTTATCATGTATTTCTGTATACAGGGAGCTCCCCCTAGTGGTGGCTGCAGACAGGATCTTATCATGTATCTCTGTATACAGGGAGCTCCCCCTAGTGGTGACTGCAGACAGAATCTTATCATGTGTCTCTGTATACAGGGAGCTCCCTCTAGTGGTGACTGCAGACAGGATCTTATCATGTATCTCTGTATACAGGGAGCTCCCCCTAGTGGTGGCTGCAGACAGGTACTTATCATGTATCTCTGTATACAGGGAGCTCCCCCTAGTGGTGGCTGCAGACAGGATCTTATCATGTATCTCTGTATACAGGGAGCTCCCCCTAGTGGTGGCTGCAGACAGGATCTTATCATATATCTCTGTATACAGGGAGCTCCCCCTAGTGGTGGCTGCAGACAGGATCTTATCATGTATCTCTGTATACAGGGAGCTCCCCCTAGTGGTGACAGCAGTCAGAAATGTATGTATCGTGTTCACAATGCTTTTGCTAGTGGTGGCTGTGGACAGGCACATTTTTTTTGAGGGTCCGACAACTTAGATAACCACAGACCTGTAAAACAAAGATATCATCCAGCTTGTTAATAGTTTGGGGCCTGTGTTCTTTTTCTTCTATTCCCACCTTTGTCTAGAGAAGAACATTTCATTTTTTCCTATTTCTATTTAGGAAATTTCTGGGTTTTGTGGGAAAGAACCAGAGAAGAGTTGCGTGTGCGGTGACAGTGGATCTTTGTGGCGTGCTCGGTGCTCGCTCTCTCGTATGCCCGTGTTATAGTGGAAGGTTCTCCTGAATCTGGTTGAGTTTCTCCTCCTTATTGGGTGAGACAGACAATCAATAGCGTTATCTCCCCAGACCCATTCATATTGATTGCTGTCTCTAAAACACTTTATAAACAGTCATTTTAGGGAATCTGTCATCTCGATTTGATTTGTGAACCACTAAATGAAACATCATCTCAGCCGACTTCACATCTGAACGCTGTAGCTTTAAAAAAAAAAACCCCAACAACTTTATTTAAAAGTTTTAAGGAAATTGCATATTTATTGTTAGTTAAATTAATGACACAAAAAGAAAAAAAAATCTGTAAAAAGGGTATGTTTTAATTAATTAATGTATTTATTTTCTTGCCTTCAAGTTCGCTGTAAGGCTTCACAAACCTCGTCAGTTCACGAAAAAAGGAGTAAACAAAAGACTCAAATTGTCTCTCCAGGGAGGAAGGAGACAAACTCTAGCGCCACCTAGTGGAAGTAGCAATCCTACAAGTCAAAAGTGGTCTTTTAACAAGCCTTTTCATATGACTTAGGGGTACTTTACATGATACGACATCGCTAGCCGATGCTAGCAATTTCGAGCGCGATAGTACCCGCCCCCGTCGCAGATGCGATATGTGGTGATTGCTGCCGTAGCGAACATTATCGCTACGGCAGCATAACATGCACATACCTTGTCGGCGACGTCGCGGTGACTGCCGAAGAATCCCTCCTTCAAGGGGGAGGTGCGTTTGGCATCACCGCGACGTCACTAATTGGCCAGCCAATAGAAGCGGAGGGGCGGAGATGAGCGGGATATAACATCCCGCCCACCACACCCCGCCCACCTTCTCCCTTCCGCATTGCCGGTGGACGCAGGTAAGGAGATGCTTGTCGCTCCTGCGGGTTTACACACAGCGATGTGTGCTGCTGCAGGAACGACAAACAACATCGTACCTGCGGTCGACCCGACATTATGGAAATGAACGACGTGACACAGATCAGCGAGACTGTACGCTTCTGTGGTCGTTCATTGTTCCACCTAGGATTTATACGCTGCAATGTCGCTACCAGCGCCGGATGTGCGTCACTAACGACGTGACCCCGACAATATAGTGGTAGCGATGTCGCAGCGTGTAAAGTACCCCTTAGGATCTATACCAGATCAGAACCCCAATTTGCAGACATGGTGTTTCGGGGTGGCCCCTCGTCAGTGCAAAGTATGGGGGTGTCTGATCTGTCTTATGATAAGCTATAGTGGGGACCACGGGGAAGACTATTCTCCTTGCGTAGACCTGACAAACCAGTCTGCCTGCCAGTGAGGGGACTTATAGCTGCAATGCCCTGTAAGAGAAAGGAGGAGGGGGATGCATGCAACGGCAAAGAGAGGACTCTGTGTCATGACTGTAACTTGATTATGACGGGGTTAAGTCAGGTAGGAGGGGTTTGTTCTGTTGTGCCTTGTTGGGGGACTCACGCCGCTTTATTATGGTGTGTAGACCTCCGGAATGCCTCCAGTAATAGCTCTGCTATGCAGCGTGTGCAGCTGGTTCTTATCAGTTAGCCCTGATCCGTCCCGCTTCCCAGCTTACCTGTCCCTGACCTCCATTTCCCTAGTATTGTTTGTCTGTCCTGTCTCCAGGAACCCGGTCCTGTTCTGTGTCTCGGTCCCCTCCCCCTCCTATGTACTTACTTGCTCTCCCGGCCTCTGACCTCGGTAACGTTTCCTGACTACGGCTCAGCTTCCCCTTTTTGGCTTTTGACGTGACCTCTTTGCTCCTGACCCTTGTAATGGGGTGCCGGGGGTGCCTCGGGAGTCGCTGTAATGGCCGCTTCATGTATCAGGCTAACCCCCGGCTCAGCCGTCACTATTGGGACAGGGGAATGTTTGGTGGGGCAGAGTGTGGATGGCAGGAGCACGCTGACAGACTCAGGAAAACTCCGCAGGCAGGCATCAGCTGAACCACAAGGCATTTTATTGCACATAACTTCAAAACAGTCTCGGTACACAAATCTTGCAGTGTTAAATCACAATTCCTGCCGGGGAAACTGTTCCTGTTTTCTCTGTTCAGGGGCCTTGCCCGGCTACTCTCGTTTCCTTCACCTAAGCTCACACTCCGGTTACTGCAGACTTGACCCACACACTTCTGCTTCGCCGGCTAAGCCTCTTCGGGTCCCACCTGTACACTGCTGGTTCCCGATCCGGACACTCTCCTTTTTCTCTCTCTCTGGCTAACTGCCACAATCGACCCCACACTCTGCCCCCGTTGCTCCTTCTCCCCCGTCCCGGCAGAAACTAAACTCCTCTCCCTCGATTTTACTACAGCAACCTCTCACCCTCCCCCTAGACTGTCCGGCTCCTCCTCTCTCCTGTACTGTTCCTATGGGGACAGCCGTCCCACCCTGACATCTGGGGGGGAAAACCCGTTAATACTGTAAAACACAATTAACATTAACATCTTTAGCTACCCCAGCATGGGGCATCTTCAGGGGGGAAACTGCGCCTCCGTGTAAGGGGTCCGTCCACAGCTTACACCCTCGTGATCATTCCCTTGTTCAGACGTGACTTCCTGGTTAAAACTTAAGGGTTGTTACGCTCACCGAGGAGCGGCGAACGTCCGGAGGTGGACTCACTGGACCGTGCCCCGGACTCCCCTGAGAAGGCGACCAGCAGCGAACCGCTATACATTGACTTTGCGGTGCCTCCCCAGAAGGCCTAGAGGCACGGCAGCCAGGAATCGGTGGTAGGAGTCTCTGTACGGCCAGGCGTAGCTCGGGTACGACGTCCGCAGCAGGCAGAACACGGGTGTGGCAACGGAGATGATCACAGCAGGTGGCACAGAGACGTTCACTGCGGGTAAGGCCGGTGACGTCCACTACGGGTATGACCGGTGACGTCCACTGCGGGTATGGCCGGTGACATCTACTGCGGGTATGACCGGTGACGTCCACTGTGGGTATGACCTGTGACGTCCACAGCCGGAAGGTACAGATGGCACTACGGTGAAATAGAGTATTAGTAACGGGCAGGAACACATGGATAACAGTAGTACAAAGGGGCCTGAACACTAGCAGGGCTCTAGTAGCAGCGTTGTTCGGGCGCCTGCTGCCGGGGGAGGTGAACCTAAATAGTCTTTAGGTAACAGGTGGCCTCTGAGGTCACTTCCAGAAAATGAGGCACTGCTGCTTTAAGAAAGGGGGCGTGGCCTCGCGTGCGGCCTAGAGTTGCTCACTGCAGAATTGTGTGTGGATGGGAGACAGGAAGAGACTGCAGCAGCTCCAGGAAGGGGACGCCTGACCCGGGAGTGAGCAGAGCCATGGGACAGGTAAGAGGAAGCACGTCGCTGCCGGGGCCTGGGACCGGGAGTGCACGTGGGGGCCATGCTGGGACTGGGCAGATGTGAGGGTGAGCGCCCCCCTCGGAATCTGGCGGCACCAGGCGCTACAAGGGTGCTTTACACGGTGCGACATCGCTAGCGATCTCGCTAGCGATCTCGTTAGCGATGTAACACACAAGATTGCACATACGATTTGCAAGATCGCACATGTGACCGGCGCTACAAAAAAAATGACCTATGTGCGATCTCAGCAAATCTTATCTGCGATCTGGCGTGTCACATCGCTAACGAGATCGCTAGCGATGTCGCAGCGTGTAAAGCACCCTTTAGGCTTGTTGACTTCCCTTTCACTGGTGTGTGTGCCCCCTAGTGGGCTTTTGTCTAACTGCTCTTTGGAGTTCTAGCTCCATTCTGCTATTGCACCCCCTGGTGGAAGCCTGACACTCTGTTATCAGGTGGTTAAAATTGTACAGGTTTGTTTTTTTATTATTTTATTCCTGCTGTTCTGTTTTTTTATATATATATTTTAGGTTGGACCAGGAGATTAGAGCTGTATTATTACATATCTCACTGAGAAACCTGCTCTAAGCTATTAAGGGGGTGTGGCCTTTTTCCCCCCTGAGTGTTGGTTCTTCCTTATGATTGGACAGTGACATACAGATGAAGAAGTGCACTCCCCCAGTGAAAACTCTCTGATAATACCCATTTGGACTTAACAAAAATTAACTCATTCGGTGTCAAATACTTTGATTGCTCATATCTCTGCAATGTAGGGGTGAAATAATAATAATATTTTTTTAAAAAAAAAATGTATTATTCCACTCTATAACCACTATTTCATAATGTGTCCTCTTCATCATGACAAATTTGGTGAGAGAACTTAGGAGTACGTCCCCAGGGGCACGCCACTCCGTGCTTCCATCATCCCTCCGTGACATTGTGAGGTGCTGATGGACTGACATTGCAGCTAGGGGCTTGAGGAACCCTTCCCCTAATGTTAGATGGGTGGCGGGGTGCGGTGGCAGTCGTGACAGATGCTGCCGGTTTGCTGCAGTCCTAGGACTGTTCTCTGCACTGCATCCGCCTCTCTAGTGCAGGGAAAGGGTTGCTGAGACTTGTGGTGCGGGCCACTTACTTGCAGGCCGGAGGCCAGGGCTTGTTCCATCTTCAGGACCGCTCCTCAGTTGCCGGTTGCAGCAGGTCCCGGGTCCCAGTGCCCTCAAACACCACACACTGACACAGACTTTTCTGAGCAAAATCATCTGTCTACCTGTAACATCGGGCACATTGCTTTCTAGTTACAGGGGACATCATCCTTAATAAATACAGTTCTTTGGACCTACTGTACACTCTGGCTTTCCTCTTTGATCGTTGCCATTAGCAACCGGAGCCACTCTTGATTTGTACATTTTTCCGGTCGACCGCTTCCCTGGTACTTGGGCTCCCATTGGGGTCCCTATGATCCTCAACCTCCCCTTCAGCTTCACTATCCACGGCAGAGTCAACCATAATTTATTTATTGTTTTATACAGTATAGGGATGCAGACAGCATGGGTGATGCCAACCAATCACAGATGCTGTTGACGCGCCCACGGCGCCTCAGGGATACTCGTCACCGGGCCAGTGGTATTTGGGGTTGCTGTGATGGGCCTGACCCGGCTTCGTGGCCCCGTCGGTGTCAATAAAAAAGGGTGCAAGGGTGACCGGTATAGTGGGATGATGGGGGTTTGCTTTGCAGTGCCACCCAAGGTGAGCAGCTAACGAACAGCCGACATCTTGCTCTCCTCCGGGGCGGATGGTGACGCAGCTCAGATAGTCCAGCTCCCCACCAGTAGAGCTTGGCCCCAGGGAGGACGATGGTAGGGGGTAGCGGCCATTGGCGCCAGAGTGCGGGGCGACGTCGCTGGCAATGACGGGACGACACCAAGACTGCTGACAAAGTTCTTTTACTCACTATGTCAGGTCATCACCCTTGGAGTGCCGTTTCCGCTGTGATGGGCCCCAGCCAATACCAGAGAATTCAGAGGCCACCACCGGTGTTGTGTAGTGTGAGACCTTCCTTCTTTGCACTTGTAGTGTGGATCCCCATGGCGTGGAGCTACTTGGGGACCCCAGTGTCCTTGGGTTTAGTTCCCGTCCCGTTCGCAGGCAGCACAGATCCGCTGTGGGGCCTGACTGTAAACACGACTCCGGACCCTATATGCTGCTGTGCCCTGGGACCTTTGTGTTGGGCAATGGGACATGAAATCCCCCTTCCCTGCAGATTCTGATGGCGCAACGTGAAGTGTACGCAAACCTAGGGTTCTGCACCCTGACTATACCGGTCCCGAAGGGACTGTTAGGCTCTCCTATCGGCTACCATGTTTCTCCTCTGTCTCACTAGCTCCACCACTTGACTCTGGTTTGTTCCAGTCTGCCCGGTCCTAACTGGGGAAGCACTGAAGCAATCTCCACAGCGACCGTGGTCCTGTGAGTCCCTGATGTTTTAGCACTCTCTCAGTCGGTCCCGGAAGAGCTCTGAAGCACTCCTCCTGGTTGGTCCCTTTAAGGGGAGCTATACAGCACACCCCTCAGTGACCCTACTTCTTCTGTGTCTCAGACTATTCTGAAGTCAAAACTGTGTGTTCTCTCTCTTCCCCTGTGCTGCCCCCACCTTCCTGATGACTCACCAGTGGCTGGGAAAAATCTGTTGTTATGGTGACCACCTTTAGCCCAGTTTCTGCGGGAAAGCACCTGTGCTGTGTGTGTTATGTAAGTGAAAACCAGTGCTTAACCTCTTCCTCACCTGGGATGAGTACTGCACCTTAAGGGTATGTGCGCACTAGACATTTTTTTACCACGATTTTGCGGTGTGTTTTTGGTTTTAAAACTGCATGACTTTGCTTCCCCAGCAAAGTCTATGACTTTACATTTTTTTGTCCACACACAGCTTCTTTTTAAAGCTGCGTTTTTTAAATGAAAAAAAAAATGGTCATGTCAACTCTTTCCTGCGTTTTGCTGCATTTTTCCACCCAACCAATGCATTGTAAAAACGCAGCAAAACGCAATGGTCAAAAACGCAGCAAAACGCAACAAAAAATACTGCGTTTTTACCGCTGCGTTTTTGCTGCGGTTCCATTTTTGTGCGTTTTTTGTGGCCAAAGACGCAGCGTTTTTGAGAAGTGCAAAAACGTCCTAGTGAGCACATAGCCTAAGTGAGATACAATACCCTGTGGCGACTGAGCCTCAGAGGCGCTATACTGTCACACAGGTTTGGATGTGATTCCAGCCAATCACAGACGCTGTCACACAGGGTGGGATGTGATTCCAACCAATCACAAACACTGTCACACAGGGTGGGATGTGATTCCAACCAATCACAGGCGCTGTCACACAGGGTGGGATGTGATTCCAACCAATCACAGGCGCTGTCACACAGGGTTGGATGTGATTCCAACCAATCACAGACACTGTCACACAGGGTGGGATGTGATTCCAACCAATCACAGATGCTGTCACAAAGGGTGGGATGTGATTCCAACCAATCACAGACGATGTCACACAGGGTGGGATGTGATTCCAACCAATCACAGGCGCTGTCACACAGGGTTGGATGTGAATCCAACCAATCCCAGATGCTGTGACATAAGATGGGGGTGGGGTCTGACTGCAACCAATTACACGCTGGGACTGATGGTGGGCGGGGGAAGTAGTGAATATGTATGAGGGTAATGAGCAGCTCCGGAAGTAATGTTACCGCCACTGCTTTAATCCCCTTAGCCCTTTCTACCACTATTTTACAGCACAAGGTTTGGGTCCCCATAGACTTATATGGGGTTTGGCATCTGGGGAAATGTTCGGGTTCAAGTCCAGCCCCGAATCAGATTCTTTAAAAAAATCCGTCTGGACCCGCTAAACCCGAACATCTGCAGGTTCGCCCATCTCTACTGTTGAGTTTTCGCTCCAGCACTAACGATACTCAATGGAGCACGCTCGCTCGTCATTACACAAGTCTTTTTTCGCTTTCATTTTGACCCTGGGGTCCGCTCTCTGCATGTTGCAATGTGTTATCTGGGCTTTGCTGTAGGACTGCACTAACATTGCCCCTCTTGTACGCAGATTAATTATCCGCTCAGCTCTGCTACATCCATTTTGCTGGCGTTGTTCGGTGCTGTGACAATATACGCACACGCTGTGTATAAGAAGGTGGCGATGCCCACAACAGCGCTGAGGCCCATTATCCCATCCATCAATGGTAAGTACAGGGGCTACAAGACAGAATCTCTCTCGCTCTGTTCATCATTTCCAAGAGGCATCAAAAAGCCTTGAGGAAATGGGAGATTTGTCAGTGATTTGTCAGTGATTTTCCTGAGGCAGCATTTTATTGTGAGCCAACAAGTCTGCCCCACGAATCCGCCTGCAAATCTTCTGGGTGAATGATGGGATTCCCGAGCGGAGAGCGTCATCTTATCAATCAATCATCCCGGAAAGTGCAGCAAAGCCAAGGATGGCCCCGTTCATCACTGTGCTCGGGTTTATCTTGTCGTCTGGCTCCTAATAGAGGACTTTTTCGCTGTATTTATAAATGTTCAGAGATAAGCTCATTCTAGCTGTGCACGATGATAAATCCGACAAATAATACTGATATTAAGTTATAAAAAAATAGCTTGTAATATAAAGTCAGAAAATGTGCAAAAATAAGTATCTATTAATAGTAGTAGTGTAAGTAGTTGTAGTATTCTGTCTAAATCAGCAAATGTACAGTATGTAACAAATGTGCTGCTAAAAAGTTCCTTTCTTCATGTTCTTTCCTCTCTCTCTGCAGCTTGTTTTCTCTGCCCTCCCAGGGACTGTTCATGCTTTCTCCCCTCTCCATGTGCTTTATTTCCTCTCTACAGCTTGTTTTCTCTGCCCTCCCGGAGACTGTTCATGCTTCCTCCCCTCTTCATGTGCTTTATTTCCTCTCTACAGCTTGTTTTCTCTGCCCTCCCGGAGACTGTTCATGCTTTCTCCCCTCTCCATGTTCTTTCCTCCCTCTTTGCAGCTTGTTTTCTCTGCCCTCCCAGAGACTGATCATGCTTTCTCCCTTCTCCATGTGCTTTATTACCTCTCTGCAGCTTGTTTTCTCTGCCCTCCCAGGGACTGTTCATGCTTTCTCCCTTCTCCATGTGCTTTATTCCCTCTCTACAGCTTGTTTTCTCTGCCCTCCCGGAGACTGTTCATGCTTTCTCCCCTCTCCATGTTCTTTCCTCCCTCTCTGCAGCTTGTTTTCTCTGCCCTCCCAGAGACTGATCATGCTTTCTCCCTTCTCCATGTGCTTTATTCCCTCTCTGCAGCTTGTTTTCTCTGCCCTCCCAGGGACTGTTCATGCTTTCTCCCCTCTCCATGTGCTTTATTCCCTCTCTGCAGCTTGTTTTCTCTGCCCTCCCAGGGACTGTTCATGCTTTCTCCCCTCTCCATGTGCTTTATTCCCTCTCTACAGCTTGTTTTTTCTGCCCTCCCAGGGACTGTTCATGCTTTCTCCCCTCTCCATGTGCTTTATTCCCTCTCTGCAGCTTGTTTTCTCTGCCCTCCCAGGGACTGTTCATGCTTTATCCCCTCTCCATGTGCTTTATTCCCTCTCTGCAGCTTGTTTTCTCTGCCCTCCCAGGGACTGTTCATGCTTTCTCCCCTCTCCATGTGCTTTATTCCCTCTCTGCAGCTTGTTTTCTCTGCCCTCCCAGGGACTGTTCATGCTTTCTCCCCTCTCCATGTGCTTTATTCCCTCTCTGCAGCTTGTTTTCTCTGCCCTCCCAGGGACTGTTCATGCTTTCTCCCTTCTCCATGTGCTTTATTCCCTCTCTGCAGCTTGTTTTCTCTGCCCTCCCAGGGACTGTTCATGCTTTCTCCCCTCTCCATGTGCTTTATTCCCTCTCTACAGTTTGTTTTATCTGCCCTCCCAGGGTGTCTTCATGCTTTCTCCCTTCTCCATGTGCTTTATTCCCTCTCTGCAGCTTGTTTTCCCTGCCCTCCCAGGGACTGTTCATGCTTTCTCCCCTCTCCATGTGCTTTATTCCCTCTCTGCAGCTTGTTTTCTCTGCCCTCCCAGGGACTGTTCATGCTTTATCCACTCTCCATGTGCTTTATTTCCTCTCTACAGCTTGTTTTCTCTGCCCTC
Organism: Anomaloglossus baeobatrachus; assembly: GCF_048569485.1. Lineage (NCBI taxonomy): Eukaryota > Metazoa > Chordata > Amphibia > Anura > Aromobatidae > Anomaloglossus > Anomaloglossus baeobatrachus. The sequence continues at coordinate 13,802,778 of NC_134355.1, read as the reverse complement.
CCGGAGACTGTTCATGCTTTCTCCCCTCTCCACAGGCTTTATTCCCTCTCTACAGCTTGTTTTCTCTGACCTCCCGGAGACTGTATATGCTTTCTCCCCTCTCCTCACTTTAGATACATCTATAAATCCCTCCCACTCCCTGCTGTTACTTCTAACACTGAGAAAAGGGAGGAAGTGAAAAAAGATTGATTGTAGCTTCTTTTTCTGTGTCCAGTTTTTGAAATTTGCATCCATTTCCCTACCTCTTGCTATTTCTAAGATTGGGAGAAGAGGGGGTTGAGCAGAGAACCATAAGAACTGAGCTGGATCTCTGATGGAATTGTATCTTTTTTTTTGCAGATGATGATTTACAGACACTGCAGGAGAGAAACAGAAGAAATGTTCAATGAGGACTTTGCAGAATTCTGCATTTATGAAGCAAATGAACAATACATAAATGTTTAGAAGCTTTATATATGTAGCCATCGAATACTATTTATGTATAGTTTCTTTTGCCTAAAAATTCTTTAAATCATGTGTGCCTTGCGGAGACACGGGGCTCAGTGGGTACTCTCATCCACTGAACCAGCCGCCTTTAGAAAGACAGCGTGGCTCACGGCTCATCCCATCTGAACACCCGACCTGCTTACCCGTGGGCGGAACTCTACTCAGACAACACAGGGTGAGGGAACCACAATAATTAGACTTTATTGGATCCCCAAACAATTAACGGCACATAGCACATAACCAGCAAAACACACAAATGTAACAGGCAACAGAGTCTCACCCTTCCGCTGGCTCACCAGGGATTTAGAATGTCCGTGCCTCAGAGGTTCCAGGGCTACTTACTCCAATCCAGCAGCACCCCGCTTTTGGCGGGCACCCACCGTGACTGGAATAACGCCAGATTTAGAAAGCTGGCTGAGGACCGCAAAGTCTGTAACAGGTGACTGAACTGTCCCAACCTGAGTGTCCTCCTTAGGTAGTCCTGGTATGATGATACAATCCTGGCAGCTGGAGTCGAAATCCCTAGGCTGTGGATATGGTCTCCAACCGGAACCGAAGTCCCTAGATTAAAGCCATAAGATATCCTGATCCTCTAGTAAGCTCCTAAGAGCTTAGACTGGATCCATCAGCATCCATCAACAACTCCCTGGTGGCTTAAAGAAGTCCCTTTTATAGCCACAGCCTTTCACTTGGGCACACTGCGTCCTCATCGATTGGTTGGACAAGATCGCCTCTCCCATTGGATGAATCTCAAGCTGCATGGACAATGTTCATCCAAATGATGTCTACAGAAAGACTGAGGGTATACATGTAGTCTGCAAGTCACCAACTAGACAATGGCTACTAAGGTAATCACATTAGCAATACACAACTACAATACAATGATTACTGGAAGAGTCTGGAGAAACAATACGTTTCGCTTTCAGTGGCCAACACAATTACATGAGTCAACAAGAGTCTTGTAAAAACAATGAGGGACTTATCCCCCGTCTATAAACAATCTATCATCTTGTCTGGCTGAATTTTAAGAAACTTTAACCCATGAGAGTCCATCTCGTCACACGCCTCTTTAGCTTTTGTGGCACAAACGACTGCACTGAAGTTTTGTGTTTCTTGTGGAGCCTTTTTTTGTGAAGGGGCATACCATATTTTTTTATTTTATAAGACGCACCCCAAATTTAAAAGAGGAAAATAGGAAAAAATAATTTTAAATGGTAAAAAATGAGGGTCCATCTTATAATCCTAGTGCGTCTTAATCCTAATGATCACCAGGGGGTGGTTGAGTGACTCATCAGGTCACAGGAGGCAGGAGGATGCTGTGGGTTTAGAGGAGGGGGTGCTACGGCTCAGGAGGGTCGGTGATACTGCTAGCTTAAGAGTGTTGCGGTGGCAGTCATTGATCTGCTTGTGGGCTGCGGGGGTGTCTCAGTGGTGAGCGTCATTGATCTGCCAGCGGGCTGCATGGGGGACACTGCAGCGGAGGGACTCAGAAGGGTCACAAGACAGAGGGTCATAGGACGGGGTGTCTTAGCAGGGGGTGCCATTGATCTAACTGCGGGCTCCGTTGAATCCCTTGGACATGGCTTACTGGTGCGGCGTTGATGGAATAAGGTCATAAGAGGCAGAGTCACAGGACGCGCTCAGGGGCAGGCACCATTGATCTGCAGGTGGGTGGGCTGCGGGGGTGTTACAGGACGGGGTGTCTCGGCAGCGGGGGCATTGAGCTGACTGCAGGCTTCATTGAATCGCCCGCGGTTGACGTGATGGACTTCAAGAAAATGGCCACGGAGGCGGAGTGTGCGTAGATAAGACTCCGTGGCTATTTTCTTGAAATCCATCCCATCAATCTGTGCACGCGCCACCTCCGAGGCCATTTTATTGAAGTTCATCACGTCAACCACAGAAGATTCACTGGAGCCTGCAGTCAGCTCAATGCACCCGCCGCCGAGACGCCCCGTTCTGTGACACAACCGCAGCCCGCCCGCAGATAGGAGACAGTGTCACAGGACACGCTTGGGGTGATCTCTTTTACGTCCTTTTTGGCAAGGGTTGAATAATTTGGGTTGAAAAGATCCTCAACAGTTAACTTTAGTGTTGTACAAAATGCATGATAAACATAGTGGAAATGACAATGGATGGGGCAGTGTAAAAGAAAAAAAGTCACAAAAGGGTTGAGAATGTGAGAGCACCATCATCATCACAGGCAGCAGCCATCCGGGCAGTGTTACTATCAAACACAGGTCACCATTGTTCTCTTTTGCCTGTGGCAATATTATTAGTGGGACAGGAGCAGAATGATCAGAATGATGTTGTCATGGGTGTGTTACAGACAGTCCTGTGGTGTCTGGCTGTAGAAGGTCGCTGCATTTGGCTACACAAACTGCTCCCTGACCTTCTATTCTTCCTTCTGTGGTGTAAACAGAAACCTATGTATCTTCTCTATTTGAGATTAATCCTTTTACTTTTAGAACCCTGCGGATATCTTCATTTCTCAGCTCTTAAACTTCAACACTTCCCCTTAAATACCCACATTTTTCTTTGGTGTTTGCTGGTGATAGAGTTAAATTTCTATACGATCTTGAGAGCAAAGTAAATGAAGGTCCCTTCATGTATCAGGAAATTGCACCCAAGAATGAACCAGACTTGTGTAAGTCCACAATTCTCATCCTGAGATTTCGGCTGATTTATTTTGACTTTCCCATGATGCTACACAAAAAAGCCGTGTGTTTCACAAACATACCAGCTTCCACCAGCATCTTCACAAGGTTTTTTGCTTTAGTTCTTGCGTTGATCTGCACATGTCTGACCAAAGCCCATTCATCTCTGGTACACAGAACCCGTCTCCTTCCTGAGCAGTATTATGGGTGTTCATTCCCATCTTGTTTGTACTTGCGTATAATTGTTTGTACAGATGAACGAGGCACCTTCAGGTATCTGGAAATTGCACCCAAGGATGAACCAGACTTGTGCAAGTCCACAATTCTCTTTCTGAGGTATGGGCTGATTTTTTTCCCATGATGCTGCACAAAGAAGCAAAATGTTTCACCACAATCTTATCAGATTCTGCCAGCATCTTCACAATGTATTTTACTTTAGTTCTTAGGTTGATATGCACATGTCTGACCAAAGCACGTTCATCCCTGGTACACAGAACCTGTCTCCTTCCTGAGCGGTATGATGGCTGGAGATTCCCATCTTGTTTGTACTTGCGCATAATTGTTTGTACAGATGAACGAGGCACCTTCAGGTATCTGGAAATTGTACCCAAGGACGAACCAGACTTGTGCAAGTCCACAGTTCTCCTCCTGAGATCTTGGCTGATTTATTTTGACTTTCCCATGATGCTACGCAAAGAAGCCGTGTGTTTCATGTGTGCATTACAATACATCCGCGGGTGTGTCTCTAATTAACTCAGATGTTTCCAATAAACCTATCAGAAGCTTCCAAAGGCATGACATCATCATATGGGCTGTCCCATATTATGTAAAGGCATAGTACTCTTACTGTATGGAAAATTCTGACTTTACAGAAAGTAATAACAATGCCTGAAAACATTCTCTCTCATTATTCTGGCATTTGGCAAAAATAAATAATTTTGGTTCCTTATTGACCAAAAACGAGAAAGGTTTATTCAGAAATCATGTCAGATAGTGGGGAAAAACCTGCAGATGTGTCTGTATAGAGAGCGGAGGGAAAAACCTGCAGATGTGTCTGTATAGAGAGCGGAAGGAAAAACCTGTAGATGTGTCTATAGAGATAGTGTATGTAAACTTCTGGTTTCAACTGCATGTATATATACACAGTATATTTTTATATAATATATATATATATATATATATATATATACTAGAAGGTGGCCGGATTCTACGCATCGGGTATTCTAGAATTTACGTATTGTGTAGTTCATGTATGATTTTTGTTATATATATAGATGTTGTTGTGTGTAGTTACCAAGTGTTTGTGTAGGCGCTGTACATGTTCTGGGTGTTGTCTGGGTGTGGCGGGGGGTGAGAGCGGTGTTGTATGTGTGTTGCGTGTGTTGCGTTGTTTGTGGAGCGCTGTGTGTCTGTCACGTTGTGTGTGTGTGTTGCGCGGTTTGTGTGTGTGTGGTGTGTTTTGGGGGGAGGTATGTTTTGTGCAATGTGTGTGTTGTGCGGTATGTGCGTATATTTGTGTGTGCCGCGGTGTTTGTGTGTTGGGTGTTGTGTGTGTGCAGCGTTGTCTGTGTGTGTGGGTGTCTGTGTAGGGCAGTTGTTTGTGGTTCCCAGTGTGTGTGTGTGGTGTGTTGTGCAGTGCGCGCGCGTGTGTGTGTGTGTGTTGGGGGGAGTTGTGCACTTCCCATCGTGCTCCATCCCCCATGCAGCGCACTCCCCATCGTGCTCCATCCCCTATGCTGCGCACCCCCCATCGTGCTCCATCTCCCATGCTGTGCACTCCCAAACGTGCTCCATCCGCCATGCTGCGCACTCCCAAACGTGCTCCATCCACCATGCTGCGCACTCCCAAACGTACTCCATCCGCTATGCTGCGCACTCCCAAACGTGCTCCATCCGCCATGCTGCGCACCCCCCATCGTGCTCCATCCGCCATGCTGCGCACTCCCCATCGTGCTCCATCCCCCATGCAGCGCACTCCCCATCGTGCTCCATCCCCTATGCTGCGCACCCCCCATCGTGCTCCATCTCCCATGCTGCGCACTCCCAAACGTGCTCCATCCGCCATGCTGCGCACTCCCAAACGTGCTCCATCCGCCATGCTGCGCACTCCCAAACGTGCTCCATCCGCCATGCTGCGTACTCCCAAACGTGGTCCATCCGCCATGCTGCGCACTCCCAAACGTGCTCCATCCGCCATACTCCGCACTCCCCATCATGCTGCATCCCCCATGCTGCGCACTCCCCAACGTGCTCCATCCGCCATGCTGCGCACTCCCAAACGTGCTCCATCCGCCATGCTGCGCACTCCCAAACGTGCTCCATCCGCCATGCTGCGCACTCCCAAATGTGGTCCATCCGCCATGCTGCGCACTCCCAAATGTGGTCCATCCGCCATGCTGCGCACTCCCAAACGTGCTCCATCCGCCATGCTGCGCACTCCCAAACGTGCTCCATCCATCATGCTGCGCACTCCCAAACGTGCTCCATCCGCCATGCTGCGCACTCCCAAACGTGCTCCATCCGCCATGCTGCGCACTCCCAAACGTGCTCCATCCCCCATGCTGCGCACCCCCCATCGTGCTCCATCCCCCATGCTGCACCAGCATCAGCCTCTCTACCCGCAGCATCAGCCTCTCTGCCCGCAGCATCAGCCTCTCTCCTCCCAGCATCAGCCTCTCTGTCCCCAGCATCAGCCTCTCTGTCGCCAGCATCAGCCTCTCTCATCCCAGCATCAGCCTCTCTGTCCCCAGCATCAGCCTCTCTCCTCCCAGCATCAGCCTCTCTCCTCCCAGCATCAGCCTTTTCTGTCCCCAGCATCAGCCTCTCTCCTCCCAGCATCAGCCTCTCTCCTCCCAGCCTACCCCAGCCTCAGCCTCCCCCAGTATCAGCCTCTCTCCTCCCAGCATCAGCCTCTCTCCTCCCAGCCTACCCCAGCCTCAGCCTCCCCCAGCATCAGCCTCTCTTCTCTCAGCCTCCCCCTCCCAGCCTTCCCCAGGATCAGCCTCTCTCCTCCCAGCCTCCTCCAGCACGCCGTGCTCCTCTGCCGACACTCACAGATCCGATCACATACACTCACACACACCCAAACACACACGATCGCATACACTCACACACACCCGATCGCATACACTCACACACACACCCGATCGCATACACTCACACACACCCGATCGCATACACCCAATCGCATACACTCACGCACACACACATTGACGATATTGCACATACGCGCTCATACTCACAACATCCGGAGATACCACATGCTTCTGGCCATGTGATCCTCCGGCAGGTCCTGGAAGCTCACAGCACAGTATCGCGGCCGAGAAGCAAGCGATATCCCAGGATGTGGTGAGTGTGTGGATGCCATGTGAGGTGTGTGTGAGGTGTGTGTGAGAGTGAGTGTGATCTGATGTGTGTGTGTGCTGTTATGTGTGTGCGTGTGTGTATGTTCCGCCGCTGCAGGACCTTGATGCGCTGGTAACTATGCTACCATGGTTACCAGCGTATCTCGTCCCCCGCTCGCATGGGAGCCCACACCAGCATACGGCGGCCAGCGGGAGCAATGCGAGGGTATGTGTCGGCTGGTTTGGCGGCGTACGCTGATGTGGGCTCCCGGGGGTACAGTACTCACCTGGTAGTCGTGGCTCCGTGACCGTGTCGGTTCGGGGAATGCGTGAGGGGGGCGGGGCCAGAGCTAGCATGCATTGCGTGATGGGGGCGGGTCGTGGCCGAGTTGCCAATGCCTGCAGGGTGCCGGGGCGAGAGGCCAATCTGTGGGGGGGGGTGGAGCCTGGGCGAGCGGCCGGCTAATCCGTGTGGGGGCGCAGCCTGGGCGAGCGGCCAATCCGTGCGGGGGGGCAGGGCCATGGCGAGCCCAACGGCCAATCAGCTTTGTGTCACCGTAAGGACACAATTTTGGAGCAAGACAGACAGACAGACAGACAGACAGAATAAGGCAATTATATATATATATATATAGATATATATATATATATACATATACACAACTATGGACCACTGTAGAAAAGTTCACGGAGTACGGATACTTTTTCCCTATATATACACATCTCTGCCGCCGGTGCCGTGTGCTCCAGTTTCCTGGGATGCGGTTGACAGCTCCGTGTACTTAGCACCTTTTAGAATTGACATTTATAATAGTCAGTACATGAGATCCGAGGGATTCATAGGCAGATTTTCTATTACTGATAAAACACCTTTCAGACGCTGCAAATTCCAGAAAGTGAACGGCAAAATGTGCACCAGTCAAACGGTAAATGACATGTTTCCCTGTAATTACGCCTCAAGCCTTCAATCTGATCACTTTGATCTTGCTAAGAGTCACACGTAACAGCCGAGGTTACTGACAAATGAAAAAAGGAACAGCGACGATGGTGGAGGAGATTTACAACAAAAAATGTGCAGAACCGCAGAAAAAAAGAACAAGAACTCGTTTTATAGAAAACCCTGTAGTGTATATGATGAATTACTTGTACTATTTTGTTAGTAAAGTCCCAATAATGTGTCAGGACCCAACGAGGTGCCGCTGTGTGTGTGTGTGTGCGCGTGTGTGCATGCGTGTGTGTGTGTGCGTGTGTGTTTTTATTTTTGGATGAAATAAAGGGTTTTTTTTATAGAGGGTGAGTGCCATCTGTTTTCTTTTCTTCCTTACTGGATACAGTCCCAATAATAACATTTCTGCTATGGCACATTAGTGTTGTCATAGGGACTTTGGATCCTCTCCCACTTTAATTTCCACTTAATCCCAATTTGTAAGTGTCGCGGGCGGCGGGGCGCTGCGCTTGCTAACGCTCGGGTCCGGCGCTGCAGCTGCTGCTCGGTGGCTCGAGCGGTGGGCCAGATCCGGGGACTCGAGCGGCGCTCCTCGCCCGTGAGTGAAAAGGGGGTGGTTTGTTTGGGGATTTAGTCCGTGACGCCACCCACGGGTTGGGGTGAAGATGGGCACCACCGCTGCTAGTGACGGGGATCCCGGGAGCGATGGTAGGGAGCAGCTGGGATGTTGTTTTCCCCCTCCGTGGGTAGGGGTTGGTGGTCCCGGGGCCCGGTGGTGTGATGGGGAGGCAGGGTTGGTGGGGTGCAGGGACAGTGCGGCGCGGTGCCGGATGGCACGGGTGTACTCACTCAGCAATAGATGCACAAAGTCTCCGGTAAACCAAACGGCTGGATGGACGGGTCCCGCAGCCGGCTGCAGTGTCTCTCCCCGGACAGGTGATGGCGGCGGTCTTTCCCTGCACCTTTGTGTACTGTGTTGACTCCGATGGGTCCCCAACGGTACTCCGCTCCCCGGGGTATGGATGCCGGAGGAGCCCGTTTTGCCCGCAGGCGCTGGCCCTTGGGTCTCTAGCCGTTGGCGGTGGCTATATACCTTCACGGTGCGGGCGGTTGCCTTCTAACGGGTCTTTGGTTGTTAGGAAACCCCTGGGGTTCCTGTCACACTCGGCTTTGACTGTTGACGGCGGCTCCAAGCCTGGTCGGGGTCCGATGGCCCTGCCTGTGTGTGCTAGCTTCACTTAGCTCTCCGGTCAGTACTGGCAGGCCACCGCCCAACCCTGGTCCTACGGTTCTGCGTTGATCCACCACTCCTGCAGACAGCCACCACCGTCTGCCAACCTTGCTGTCAGTGCTTGGGCCACAAATCCAGACACTCTCCACTTTACTCCTCTCACTTCAACCTCCTAAACTACTCTCCTCTCTTTTCCCGCCTCCAGGCCTGTGAACTCCTTGGTGGGTGGGGCCAACCACCTGGCTCCGCCCCACCTGGTGTGGACATCAGACCCTGGAGGGAGGCAACAAGGGTTTTGTGTTTGGCTAATGTTACTGTCTGGGGGGTGGGTGTGTGTGTGTGTTACCTGTGACGACCTGGATAGTCCAGGGCGCCACATAAGAGCTTAAACCAGATGCACAATGCCCCCTACAGACAAGACCCCAGTATTGCACTGCTCCCCTGATATGAAATGCCAGGATAGCATTTGATCAGTTCTTCTAGGTCGCTTCCACAAATTCAGGGACTTAGTAGGATTATAATCGTGTGAATTAATCTACTATTCTACCAGACAGGTGATAATAATCATTTTCATATGTAAATTGAAACACATTTATTAACTAAAACAGTTACAGCTGTGTAGGAGGCTGACAACTGGGAGAGGAATAGTCAATCTATGCTCTAAAGCTGAGAATATGGAGGCAGTTTTCTAGCGCCCTGGACTAGCCAGGTAGTCACAGACAGGCCCCTGCACAACACCAACCCCCCTAATAAGGTGACAGCAGCCAACCTAGAAAACCTAGTAACCTCCCTCACCTGACAAACCTCAGGGTTTGATGTCCACACCAGGGGGTGGAGCCAGGCAGTTGGCCACGCCCACCGAGGAGTTCACAGACCCTGAGGCAGGAAGAACCAATTAGTTAGTTGAGCAGTGGAGTTGGAGTTGGTTGAGAAGGAGAGGAGGAGAGCAGTAAAGAGGAGTAAAGCTGTCCAGTGCCCTGGGTCCGAGCCCGGGAACTTTGGCTAGGAGGCAGACGGTGGTGGCCGCCTGCAGGAGCTGGGATTACAGCCGGTGGAACCATAGGGGACCGGGGCAGGGTAGTGGCCCGCCGGTACCGAACCGGGAAACCGCTTGGAAACCGGAGCACCAGTTTAGGGGTACTCAGACCCCGCACGCAGCCCAGAAGCCACTGGACCAAGTCAAATTCACTGATTGGGGTCTGGATTCTAGGTCCTTTCCCCACCCAAGACCCGAAGGAAGACCAGACAAGCTGGGTAGCGGACTACCGTTGCTCAGGCATAGGCGTCAAATTCTTACTACAAGTGAGGTGCAGGAGAAAGGCGAAGACCACCAACTTCAAAAGGGGGAAAAACGCAGCCGGCTGCGGGCACCGTCCACCATCTTGTTTGGTTTACCAGTGACTCCAGTGTGTCTGTAATAGTGAGTACAGCAGTACCATCAAGCCGCGCACCGCACTGACACGCCACCACCCACCCATCACCTTGCCTCAGCACCTCCCTCGGGCCCCCCAGGACCATCAACCTCCTACCCTCGGAGGGGTCAACACCAAGCTGCATAACACCGTCCCCGGGAGCCTAGTCAACGGCCTACATTCACCACAACCCGTGGGTGGCATCACGAACTTTATATCTAAAACTCCCCTTCCAAGGTGCCAGGCCCCTTGCAGAGCGATGTGACCCCCGGTCCGGAGGCGCTAGAGCCACCGACACACGAGCCCGGATCCGAGCAGCTTGGCTGCAGTGGAGCGCGGGGCGGTACAGTTTTATGTCACAGGTCATACACCCTGGCGAGACTGAACCCAGAAACAAGACACAAGGTAGTTATACTGCATCAGCGAGGTGTCTCCCAGGGAAAGATGTCAGATCAGACTGGGGTTTCAAGCTGTATGTGATGTGATGTAGATGATTTCTTTTTGCCCTGAAGAAGGAAACGGTCCTTGTCTCTGAAACGCGTTGAATTGACTAAAATAAAAAAGAGATTTTTATCTTACTGATATCAGTGATCCTGATTTCAGTTTTTTTCCTACATGATTTTTTTCTGCTGTTTCCTGAACGGGGCCGCTGCTGGGCCCACGCGGACACTCACATGCTGACTAAGGAGTTGTGACTGTCACAACCCGACCAGGTGAGTGTACCTATCCTTACCTCTTGTACGCTTTATACCGGGTAAGACCCTATTGCGCCTTCTGTTTCCCCATTTTTAGTATTAAGCTGTATGTGATGACACACCGGAGAGCATTAGTCCGGGGAGTAGTTGCAAGCTTTCTGTGGCACTGTACAAGTTGATTTTGCACAAATAGGTGCATTTATACAGAAATACATATTTTGAATGCAGGAATAAGATGGTGGTTTAACAGTAGTTTGTGACCTGACAGGTACGCTTCAAAGGGAACCTGTCAGGTGCAATAGGCAGCCAGGACCGCGAGCAGTTCTGGTTACATATAATTATTCTTTATAATATGCTAATGAGGCCAGCGACTAGTCCCCTGGGCGTTAGTTCCCTTGGCTAGTCGGCCCCCTTAGCATGTTAGTATGTCCCTGTGGGCATGCTAAGATGCTAATGAATGTGCAGCATCAGAGGCATGGTCGCGCTCACCTCCGCTGCCACCGCGCCTGACGCTAACGTTCGGCTCAGTGCGCATGACCCTGGAGTTTGGGTCATGCACACTATGAAGCCGGGTGTACGCGTCCTGGCTTCAAACTGGTGTAGTGCGCATGACGGAAAGTGCCAGAGACTTCTGATCATGCATACTGCCTAGCATTCTGAGGCAGTGCAACAGACACAGGTACGTACGTCACTGCTGATGACACTAGGCAGTCGGCATTGAATAGCATGTTAGCATGCCCCTGTGCCAGGAGGGCGGAATGAGTGTGTGGCACCCCTGAGGGTCCAGTCGCCACAGAGGTACTGCACCTCAGCCACCAATATTATAGGCAGTTAATCTCATGTTCTCGTGCCTAGTTCTAAGCATCTCGGCGTTGACTTGCAAAGGGGCAAACCTGAAAGTGTGGACTCCAGAAGCAGAAGACGACTTTATCTCCCTCAAGCCGGCCTTCTCTTCGGCCTTGGCGGTGTATAGACCGGAGACTAGCAAGCTGTTTATCCTGGAGGTGGATGCTTCGTACTCTGGTGTCAGTGCGGTCAACATGCAGAAGTCGGGTATAGGTAAGACTGTAATGTACGAATTCTTTCTAGGGCCTTCTCACCGACTGAACACAACTACTCGATTGTCGACCAAGAATTGCTGGCGATCCAATTGGCATTGGAGGAGAGGCGATACCCTCTAGAGGGAACGGTGCATCCAGTCATCATCTTCACCCACCACAAGAATCTGGTCTTTCTCCAATCGGCTCAGAAGTTGAATCTGCGCCAAGCAGGTATTTGCTGTTCTTCGCCCTTGTCCTGCATTTCCGCCCTGCAGAAAAGAATGTCAATGTCGATGCAATATCCTGGACATTTTTATCCATTGATCAGGAGGAGGAGCCTCAGCACAATATTGAGCCTTCCAGGATGGTGACAGTGGCTCCTATAGATGTGTCCCAGGTTCCTCCTGGTAAGACTTTTGTGGCACCCCAGTGGTCCTGGGAGCCACAGTGGCGTTGTTCTCATCACGGGGAGCATTGCCATGCTTGGAAACAGTGGGGAAATCTCTTCCAGGTACACTAACATGCAACACCACTTCCTTTTCCGGACCAGTAGGGGGAGCTCATAACCTGTGTTAAAGGGAGCCTCTCTGGACATACTGACTTGGAGGAGGGATTAGGGAGCAACAGGAAGCCAGACCTCAGAACAGTAGTACGAAGCAAAGAGAACGGACGCTGTCTGAGAGCTGCTGCCCAGCTCTCCAGGACCGAGCGCATAGAGCGGGATACCGGCATCCCAGGCTACTGGGTGTTAACGGCCCAGTAGTAACGCCAGAAAGCAGAGGATTCTACCTCTTCTGGCCCATCTGAAATCCGGAGGCGAAGTGGCAAGAAAGAGCCTGAGGTCACTGCTACAGAGTGGGCCCCAGTACTGGCTCGTGCTACCCGTCAGATGGAAGATGCAAACACACATAGAAAGAGGGACGCTGTGCAGCTTCAGGCCACAGCGACCTACACCTGCGCATAGAAGGAGGCTTATAACCACTGGGCAGAGATAAATCCCCTGCTGCTTCCAGGCTGACCGGGTCACTAACTCCTGGACTTCACCGAGTACCAGTAAAAGGAGACCCCAATCTGTGTCGTCCAGTTCTTGTTATCGCCCTCAGTCCTTCACCCCCAACGTATCGCTCCATTCTACCGTCATCAGATCCTTGGGGCTTAGCTTCACCTGCGGGAAGCAAGACCACTCTAGCTGTAGAGACATCCGCCCCAGGGGACAGCGACAGCAGCGGCGGTTATTACTTGTCCGTGTACCGCAGGTGGCGTCACGATAAAAGACTTTCCTCACCGTCACCCCATTCTCCACCATCTTCATCCTTCCTACCACCCTCCACTTCCCATCCCTGAACGCCTCGGGGGTCACAAAACCGGGTCAGGCCAGCCCATAACAACGCAGAGGATCTGCACCCCCGACCCGGCGATGAGTCGGTTGAAACCCCCCCGACTCTAGGGTGTTACACTTTCTTTGCTGAAGCAGACAGGAAGCAAGTTCTTCAGGTTGGCCGGCCACATTGGACAGAAGAAGTCCCTGCAGCTGATCTCTCAGCGTTATTGATGGCCTACACTAAGACAAGATGTCCTGGATTTTGTTGCGGCCTGTCCCTGTTCCTTTACCGGTGCCGTGTGCCCCTTGGCAGCTAATTGGGATGGCCTTTATCACCGACCTGCCGAAGTCCTCTGGATGCACCGCTATCTGGGTGTTGGCAGACAGGTTTTGCACCTGAGCATGGTGGTGCATGCTCATCACTAGTAGGGATATATTTCACCTGCAAATAGTAAAAAAAAAAAAAAGCAGTAAATATGGCGAAGCAGTGACACCCCAGCCCCGGCGGCGTGTGATCTGAATTCTCAGCCCGTCTGTAATTATCATTTTTATTGATGCACGTCACATGTCAAGATTCCAGCGGTAAAGGCTAGCATTGATTAATCCCGTTATATTCTCACCGTCTAATCATATTTTCTGCTTGGCATAGCCAATAGCAAAAAAACCCGAAAACTAAAAATTAGCAGCGATAAGCGACAGAGCGAGTGTTCGGAGGTCTGAACGGCACCGGGTGTGAAATGTAACACGAGCCACCAGAAACTTCATCAAGAAAAATTCGAGAAGCTTCATTTACCCCAAAGTGACTGCGTTATCTGCAGCAAATTGTAAAATATTCCTGGCGCAGGGATTTTTTTTTTATTTAGTGGCTTAGATTTATGGGGTTTTACTTAGATAATCACAATGACTATTGCGGATTTATACAGACCTTGATTTTACAAAATATAAAGGGCGTAACTGAGGAACATAAAATATTGCACAGGATTGTAAAGGTCTAGAAAAGACGTGGTAAGTGCATTGTATTGAATAGGAGCTGAGCTGTAATACCCAGGATCGACCACTATGGGGTGTATGGAGCTGCAGCATTTTGGTTCCTTACAGTCCTCTGGTTCCCACAAGACCTTCAAACAAATGATGGGTGGGCAACCGTATGTTGGACCCCACTGATTTGATATGATTACCTATACTAAACACAGGCTGTCAGCGTAAAATTCCTGGACAACCTATTAAAAGTGTCATCATTATTAACAGAGATGCTTCACCTTCAATGGGTGATGTTTGCAATTTTGCAGCCCCTGAAATATAAAACAAATAAAAGAATTTTGCAGATTGAGATTGTCCCAGCTCTTTATAAATAAATGCTGCTTTCTTCCATGAACAGCGCCACCTCTATCTATAAGGCTATATGTGGTATTGCAGCTTTGGCCTAATATACTTCAATGGAGCTTAGCTGCAGCACAACTTGAACTCTGCAGACTGGAGTGACACTGGTTTTGGAAAAAGACAGGTTTGGTCACTGCAGAGTGGGCTTTCAGTCCAAATGCTCTTACACGTCGTGACACTGTATTGTTATGATCCGGAACCATGGAAGACCACCGTAAATCATTGGTAAAAGGTGACAAGAGCATTGGCAACTAATCTGGCTGCCATCTCCTTACTAACATCAACACTAGAAGTAGTCGAGGGGTGAACTAACTTCCTCTGCTCCGCGAACCCAGCCGGAGAACTAGCTATCCTAAAGGAAGGAAAGATGAATAACTCTCTGCCTCTGAAAATAGATAAAGAATAGCAAGCCCCCCACAATGAAAGACTGCGGTGATATAGGAAAACACAATACACAGATAGATGACAGGATTAGCAAAAGGTGAGGCCCTACTGACTAAATAGGACAGGATAGGAAAGGGGCTGATGGTGGCCAGAGAAAAACCCTACAAAAATCCAAAAACCTGATAGTACAAAAAGCCCTCAGATCACTAGATCTGAACTCCGTCCTGCACAAGGCGCTCTTGTCATACCGATGAACAGAAAGCAGGAACCATAGAAATTCAAGAAGCAACAAACACATGGACTTAAAGAAGCAATACTCCAAACATAGCTGCAGGGAGCTTCCCAGCTAAGCAACTGAGAGGGAAGATTCCTGCATGCAAATAAACTGAAAACAACCACAGCAAATGACAAACTCAGATAAGAGCAAAAAGAACCAAACAACAAATAAAGAACCAAGCACTTATCTGGGGTAGATGTGGTCTTGAGCAGGATGAAGCAGGCTGGTGTACAAAGAACAACTGACATCCGGTATAGCCTGCCAGCAGACCAGGGTTTAAATATGCAGAGAGTTAGCAATGGAAACGTCCATTGCTCAACACACCTGGTCTCTGTCCAAACCATTCCTGGCCACAAGAGGGAGCATCACAGCAGCAAAAGCATAACTGACATTCACAACACTGTATGACGAGACAGATTCTTACCCTGTTCAGTGCTGAACTGGAGGCAGTTCAAGCTGCAGTGGTGAATGGTGAAACAATTACCCATGGAGAGTCTCCGAATTATCCTGTCCTCTCTTGCATTTGTCCTTCAAGGGTGACCAGCCTTCTTGGGGGACTTGAAAGAGTTTGTGATGTTGTAAAGATGCAATTTTCTCAAAATCACTGACTTGGAATGACCAACTTCTCTTGCTATGACTGATAGGGTCACCCCTTTTTCCTTCATCTGGACAACCTGCTACCGGAGGGTTTCAGTCACTTTGGAACGGCAAAGTCAGTGCAAACTGGAAAGTCAGGCTGAGGCTGCCAGTTATATAGGGCTTGTCAGATACTTAAGGAAATTAGCACCAGGTGCAGATTAACACCAATAACTTGCAGGATATGACAGTGTTCTCTCATTTTGATCCGTGTTCTTTTACATTTATCTCATTTACATTTTTATTATTTGCTTTACAATAAATTTAATTTATGAAATAAGCGGAAAATCCTGCGTGTTTCCTCATGTTAGGAAATAATCACATAGTACGACACAAGGACTGCAATATTTAGGAAATTGTGTGTTGTGCTCTAATTTCTCAGTGTTCTGTTTAAAGCACAGAGAGCATCATGAATACCAAGGAACACAACAGGCAGGTCCATGATACTGTTGTGGAGAAGTTTAAAGACGGATTTGGCTGCAAAAAGATTTCCAAAACTTTAAACATCCCAACAAGCACTGTGCAAGTGATCATATTGAAATGGAAGGAGGATCATACCACTGCAAATCTACCAAGACCCGGCCGTTCCTCAAAAATCTCATCTCAAACAAGGAGAAGACTGATCAGAGATGCAGCCAAGAGACCCATGATCCCTCTGGATGAACTGCAGAGATCTACAGCTGAGGTGGGAGAGTCTGTCCATAGCACAACAATCAGCCGTACACTGCACAAACCTGGCCTTTATGGAAGAGTGGCAAGAAGAAGCCATTTTTCAAAGATATCCATAAAAAGTGTTGTTTAAAGTTTGCCACAAGCCACCTGGAGACACCAAACATGTGGAAGAAGGTGCACTGGTCAGAGGAAACCAAAATCAAACTATTTAGGCACAATGCCAAATGATATGTTTGGCGTAAAAGCAACAGAGCTCATCACCCTGAACACACCATCCCCACTGTCAAACATGGTGGTGGCAGCATCATGGTTTGGGCCTGCTTTTCTTTAGCAGGGACAGGGAAGATGGTTAAAATTGAGGGGAAGATGGATGGAGCCAAATACAGGACCATTCTGAAGAAAACCTGTTGGAGTCTGCAAAAGACCTGAGACTGGGACGGAGATTTGTCTTCCAACAAGACAATGATCCCAAACATAAAGCAAAATCTACAATGGAAGGGTTCACAAATAAACGTATCCAGGTGTTAGAAAGGCCAAGTCACAGTCCAGACCTGAACCCAATCGAGAATCTGTGGAAAGAGCTGAAAACTGCTGTTCACAAACGCCTCCATCCAACCTCACTCAGCTCCAGCTGTTTACAAAGGAAGAATGGGCGAGAATTTCAGTCTCTCCATGTGCAAAACTGATAGACACATACCCCAAGAGACTGCAGCTGTAATTGCAGCAAAAGGGGGCGCTACAAAGGATTCACTTACAGGGGATGAATAATATTGCACGCCCCAATTTTCAGTTATTTATTATTTAAAAAAGTTTAAAATAAGCAATAAATTTCCTTCATCTTCACAATTGTGTCACTTGTTGTTGATTCTTCACCAGAACATTAACATTTTATCTTTATGTTTGAAGCCTCAAATGTGGGAAAAGGTTGAAAAATTCAAGGGGACGAATACTTTCACAAGACATTGTATATACTGTACAGTATATCCCCATCCTTTTATGTCCTCCATCCTGGTATATACAGTTAGGTCCAGAAATATTTGGACAGTGACACAAGTTTTGTTATTTTAGCTGTTTACAAAAACATGTTCAGAAATAGAATTATATATATAATATGGGCTGAAAGTGCACACTCCCAGCTGCAATATGAGAGTTTTCGCATCCAAAATGGAGAAAGGTTTTAGGAATCATAGCTCTGTAATGCATAGCCTCCTCTTTTTCAAGGGACCAAAAGCAATTGGACAAGGGACTCTAAGGGCTGCAATTAACTCTGAAGGCGTCTCCCTCGTTAACCTGTAATCAATGAAGTAGTTAAAAGGTCTGGGGTTGATTACAGGTGTGTGGTTTTGCATTTGGAAGCTGTTGCTGTGACCAGACAACATGCGGTCTAAGGAACTCTCAATTGAGGTGAAGCAGAACATCCTGAGGCTGAAAAAAAAGAAAAAATCCATCAGAGAGATAGCAGACATGCTTGGAGTAGCAAAATCAACAGTCGGGTACATTCTGAGAAAAAAGGAATTGACTGGTGAGCTTGGGAACTCAAAAAGGCCTGGGCGTCCACGGATGACAACAGTGGTGGATGATCGCCGCATACTTTCTTTGGTGAAGAAGAACCCGTTCACAACATCAACTGAAGTCCAGAACACTCTCAGTGAAGTAGGTGTATCTGTCTCTAAGTCAACAGTAAAGAGAAGACTCCATGAAAGTAAATACAAAGGGTTCACATCTAGATGCAAACCATTCATCAATTCCAAAAATAGACAGGCCAGAGTTACATTTGCTGAAAAACACCTCATGAAGCCAGCTCAGTTCTGGAAAAGTATTCTATGGACAGATGAGACAAAGATCAACCTGTACCAGAATGATGGGAAGAAAAAAGTGTGGAGAAGAAAGGGAACGGCACATGATCCAAGGCACACCACATCCTCTGTAAAACATGGTGGAGGCAACGTGATGGCATGGGCATGCATGGCTTTCAATGGCACTGGGTCACTTGTGTTTATTGATGACATAACAGCAGACAAGAGTAGCCGGATGAATTCTGAAGTGTACCGGGATATACTTTCAGCCCAGATTCAGCCAAATGCCGCAAAGTTGATCGGACGGCGCTTCATAGTACAGATGGACAATGACCCCAAGCATACAGCCAAAGCTACCCAGGAGTTCATGAGTGCAAAAAAGTGGAACATTCTGCAATGGCCAAGTCAATCACCAGATCTTAACCCAATTGAGCATGCATTTCACTTGCTCAAATCCAGACTTAAGACGGAAAGTCCCACAAACAAGCAAGACCTGAAGGCTGCGGCTGTAAAGGCCTGGCAAAGCATTAAGGAGGAAACCCAGCGTTTGGTGATGTCCATGGGTTTCAGACTTAAGGCAGTGATTGCCTCCAAAGGATTCGCAACAAAATATTGAAAATAAAAATATTTTGTTTGGGTTTGGTTTATTTGTCCAATTACTTTTGACCTCCTAAAATGTGGAGTGTTTGTAAAGAAATGTGACAATTCCTACAATTTCTATCAGATATTTTTGTTCAAACCTTCAAATTAAACGTTACAATCTGCACTTGACTTCTGTTGTAGAGATTTCATTTCAAATCCAATGCGGTGGCATGCAGAGCCCAACTCGCCAAAATTGTGTCACTGGCCAAAGATTTCTGGACCTAACTGTACAGTATGTGCTCTATCAGGGTATATACTGTATGCCCCCTATCTGGTATACATGTCCCCTTCTTGATATATATGTCCCCCATCCTGTTTTATATGACTGCCATCCTGATGAATAAGTTCCCATTCAGGGTAAATGTCTCCCACATTATATATATATATATATATATATATATATATATAATCTTGGGCACTTTCCTGTTATGTATGCTCTCTTTCTACCTACAGCTCTTTAAAAAGAAATAAAGAGAAATTCTGACCTCTGTAGTCCAGCTGAAGTAACGCTGGGGTTGGCGGCCCCTCTTGGAGGGAACTGAGTTGCAATCATGACCGCTGCGATTATCATCATTACACCCCTGTTATATACACTACAGTTCAAAAGTTTAGGGTCACTTAGATATTTCCTTATTTATTTTTTTTTTTAATGAAGCTAACATTAAATTAAACAGAAATCCGCTCTTTACATTGTTATGTGGTAACTGACTATTCTAGCTGCAAACGTCTGCTTTTTATGCAATATATACATAGGTATATAGAGGCCCATTTCCAACAACCACTTCAGTGCTCTAATGGTACAATGTGTTTGCTATCTGTGTTTGAAGGCTAATAGATGTTTAGAAATCCCTTGAAAACCCTTGTGCAAGTATGTTAGCACAGCTGAAAGCAGTTTTTCTGATTAGAGAAGCTATAAAACTGACCTTCCTTTGAGCTAGTTGAGAATCTGGAGCATTACATTTGTTGGTTCCTTTAAACTTTCAAAATGGCCAGAAAAAGAGAACTTTCATGTGAAACTCGACAGTCTATTCTTGTTCTTAGAAATGAACGATATTCGATGCGAGAAATTGCCAAGAAACTGAAGATTTCCTACAAGGTGTGCACTACTCCCTTCAGAGGAGAGCACAAACAGGCTGTAACCAGAGTAGAAAGAGGAGTGTGAGGCCGCGCTGCACAACTGAGCAGCAAGACAAGGTCCTCAACTGGCAGCTTCATTACATAACACCCGCAAAACGCCAGTGTCACCGTGTACAGTGAAGAGTCGACTCCGGGATGCCGGCCTTCAGGGCAGAGTGGCAAAGAAAAAGCCATATCTGAGACTGGCTAATAAAAGGAAAAGACTAATATGGGCAAAAGAACACAGACATTGGACAGAGGAAGATTGGAAAAAGTGTTATGGACAGACGAATCGAAGTTTGAGGTGTTTGGATCACACAGAAGATCATCTGTGAGATGCAGAACTACTGAAAAGATGCTGGAAGAGTGCCTGACGCCTTCTGTCAAGCACGGTGGAGGTAATGTAATGGTCTGGGGTTGCTTTGGGGCTAGTGAAGTGGGAGATTTGTGAAATGTAAAAGGGATTTTGAATAAGGAAGGCTATCACTCCATTTTGCAACACCATGCCATACGCTGTGGACAGCGCTTGATTGGAGCCAATTTCATCCTACAACAGGACAATGACCCAAAGCAACCTCCAAATTATGCATGGACTATTTAGGGAAGAAGCAGGCAGCTGGTATCTATGTGTAATGGAGGGGCCCAGTCACCAGACCTCAACCTTATAGAGCTGTTGTGGGAGCAGCTTGACCGTATGGTACCAAAAAGTACCCATCAAGACAATCCAACTTGTGGGAGGGGGGGAAGCATGGGGTGAAATATCTCCAGATTACCTCCGCAAATTACCAGCTAGAATGCCTAAGGTCTGCAAATGTGAAATTGCTGCAAAGGAGCGATCTGTGCCGAAAGCCAAGTGTGAGGAGAAAACTATTATTTCCAGGAAAAATCATTATTTCTGACCTCGTCACTGTCTGGACGATATTCTCTATTCATTATGCAACTCATTTATAAATAAAAGTATGCAAAAGACAAAATTGTCTGGGTGACCCCAAACTTTTGAACTGTAGTATATATATATATATATATATATATATATATATACAAAGTATCAATTTCTGAATTTACATAATTATTTAACAAATAATACAAAGATTTGACCCCATCTAGTGACTCTGATCTACGCTTCATTCCAGGCACCGATACATCAGCAGTTATCACACGTGCACATGTCTGCGAGTATGTAAGAAATTATCATCCAGACTTAATCATTAATCTGATTACAGAAAATAATATGAAGATGCTGCAGAGCGCCCGAGTAATGCAGCGACTGTATCATCACAGATTTACCCTGCAGCTACAGAAAAATAGAAGTAAAATTACAGAACTGGGTTATATACTGTCATCAAAAGAAAGAGAGAAAAATATCTGTCTATCTCTTGTAACTAAAGGTCAGGAATGTGCACAGTCTCAAGGAGAGCTGGACATTTTACCCAAAAAACAGTGGAGTTGAGGTGCTTTGCATTATTACCTAGGGAACCACGACCCTTTTGGACTCATCTTATTAAGTGTCATGTCGGGGCAAGGGAACGTCTGGCGTGCAAATAAAAATAGCAGCAAGAAGTGCAACTAAAAATAGCAGCAAGAAGTGCAACTAAAAAGTGCTGCAAAAAGAGCCTTTAAGATGCGCAGCAAGAAGTAACTAAAAAAAGCAGCAAGAAGTGTAACTAAGAGCAGCAAAAAGTGCAACTAAGAAGAGCAGCAAAAAGTGCAACTAAGAAGAGCAGCAAAAAGTGCAGCTAAGAAGAGCAGCAAGAAGTGCAACTAAGAAGAGCAGCAAAAAATGCAACTAAGAGCAGCAAAAAGTGCAACTAAGAAGAGCAGCAAAAAGGGCAACTAAGAAGAGCAGCAAAAAGTGCAACTAAGAAGAGCAGCAAGAAGTGCAACTAAGAAGAGCAGCAAAAAATGCAACTAAGAAGAGCAGCAAAAAGTGCAACTAAGAAGAGCAGCAAAAAGGGCAACTAAGAAGAGCAGCAAGAAGTGCAACTAAGAACAGCAGCAAGAAGTGCAACTAAGAAGAGCAGCAAAAAGGGCAACTAAGAAGAGCAGCAAAAAGGGCAACTAAGAAGTGCAGCAAGAAGTGCAACTAAGAAGAGCCGCAAAAAGTGCAGCTAAGAAGAGCAGCAAGAAGTGCAACTAAGAGCAAAAAGTGCAACTAAGAAGAGCAGCAAAAAGTGCAACTAAGAAGAGCAGCAAGACATGCAACTAAGAAGAGCAGCAAGAAGTGCAACTAAGAAGAGCAGCAAGAAGTGCGACTAAGAAGAGCAGCAAGAAGTGCAACTAAGAACAGCAGCAAGAAGTGCAACTAAGAAGTGCAGGAAGAAGTGCAACTAAGAAGAGGAGCAAGAAGTGCAACTAAGAAGAGCAGCAAGAAGTGCAACTAAGAAGAGCAGCAAGAAGTGCAACTAAGAAGAGCAGCAAGAAGTGCAACTAAGAAGAGCAGCAAGAAGTGCAGCTAAGAAGAGCAGCAAGAAGTGCAACTAAGAAGAGCAGCAAAAAGTGCAACTAAGAAGAGCAGCAAAAAGTGCAACTAAGAAGAGCAGCAAAAAGTGCAACTAAGAAGAGCAGCAAGACATGCAACTAAGAAGAGCAGCAAGAAGTGCAACTAAGAAGAGCAGCAAGAAGTGCAACTAAGAAGAGCAGCAAGAAGTGCGACTAAGAAGAGCAGCAAAAAGTGTAACTAAGAAGCGCAGCAAGAAGTGCAACTAAGAAGAGCAGCAAGAAGTGCAACTAAGAAGAGCAGCAAGAAGTGCAACTAAGAAGAGCAGCAAGAAGTGCAACTAAGAAGAGCAGCAAGAAGTGCAACTAAGAAGAGCAGCAAGAAGTACAACTAAGAAGAGCAGCAAGAAGTGCAACTAAGAAGTGCAGGAAGAAGTGCAACTAAGAAGAGGAGCAAGAAGTGCAAGTAAGAAGAGCAGCAAGAAGTGCAACTAAGAAGAGCAGCAAGAAGTGCAACTAAGAAGAGCAGCAAGAAGTGCGACTAAGAAGAGCAGCAAAAAGTGTAACTAAGAAGCGCAGCAAGAAGTGCAACTAAGAAGAGCAGCAAAAAGTGCAACTAAGAAGAGCAGCAAAAAGTGCAACTAAGAAGAGCAGCAAGAAGTGCAACTAAGAAGAGCAGCAAGAAGTGCAACTAAGAAGAGCAGCAAGAAGTGCAACTAAGAAGAGCAGCAAGAAGTGCAACTAAGAAGAGCAGCAAGAAGTGCGACTAAGAAGAGCAGCAAGAAGTGCGACTAAGAAGAGCAGCAAGAAGTGCAACTAAGAAGAGCAGCAAGAAGTGCAACTAAGAAGAGCAGCAAGAAGTGCGACTAAGAAGAGCAGCAAGAAGTGCAACTAAGAACAACAGCAAGAAGTGCAACTAAGAAGTGCAGGAAGAAGTGCAACTAAGAAGAGGAGCAAGAAGTGCAAGTAAGAAGAGCAGCAAGAAGTGCAACTAAGAAGAGCAGCAAGAAGTGCAACTAAGAAGAGCAGCATGAAGTGCAACTAAGAAGCGCAGCAAGAAGTGCAAGTAAGAAGCGCAGCAAGAAGTGCAACTAAGAAGAGCAGCAAGAAGTGCAACTAAGAAGAGAAGCAAGAAGTGCAACTAAGAAGAGCAGCAAGAAGTGCAACTAAGAAGAGCAGCAAGAAGTGCAACTAAGAAGAGCAGCAAGAAGTGCAACTAAGAAGTGCAGCAAGAAGTGCAAGTAAGAAGCGCAGCAAGAAGTGCAACTAAGAAGAGCAGCAAGAAGTGCAACTAAGAAGAGCAGCAAGAAGTGCAACTAAGAAGAGCAGCAAGAAGTGCAACTAAGAAGAGCAGCAAGAAGTGCAACTAAGAAGAGCAGCAAGAAGTTCAACTAAGAAGAGCAGCAAGAAGTGTGACTAATAGTGATGAGCGAGTACTAAAAAGCTCGGGTGCTCGAAGCTCGGGCCGAGCCTCCCAAGATACTCGTGTACTCGGGCCGAGCAACGAGCCCAATGTTATCCTATGGGAGACCCGAGTATTTTTGTGAAATGACCCCCCGGCAGCATGGAGAAACCCTAAAAATGTCACAAAAGTCTCAGAAGAGTGCTCAAATGACATGGCAACAGCATGGGGAAGACCCCTTGAAGCATTTATCACTCAAAAGTCACAGCTGTGAACAATTTTGTCCGCGTTTCACGCCATTTTTACGGGCTCACCAGAAAACCTTCCAAAATGACCCCAAAATGATTTTTCATGGCAGAAATGTTAAGGGCACATACCCAATAGTGAGATAGAGCTGGTGTATGTTACTTTTTGAGATTAATACATGAAAGATTTTACGTGAAAACATTGTGTGGCACTCCGATGTCCCTGAGAAGAGACGTACATGAAGGCCTCTTGAGTCTAATGTGCCCATTTTGAGGAAGTGACTCTTTGTAGTATTTTCCTTTGCCAAGGCAGTCCAAAATTGTGAGGTTCACCAATGCCCCTGCATAGAGACGTGCATGAGGGCCTGTAAACCTGAAGTGCCCATTGGAAGGAAGTGGGTGTATTATAGTATAGCCCTTTGGCAGGGCAGCCAAAAATTGGGAGGCTCCACGTTGTCCCTGGGTAGAGACGTGCATGAGGGCCTGTAAACCTGAAGTGCCCATTGTAAGGAAGTGGGTCTATTGTAGTATAGCCCTTTGGCAGGGCAGTCCAAAATTGTGAGGTTCACCAATGCCCCTGCATAGAGACGTGCATGAGGGCCTGTAAACCTGAAGTGCCCATTGGAAGGAAGTGGGTCTATTGTAGTATAGCCCTTTGGCAGGGCAGCCAAAAATTGGGAGGCTCCACGTTGTCCCTGGATAGAGACGTGCATGAGGGCCTGTAAACCTGAAGTGCCCATTGGAAGGAAGTGGGTCTATTGTAGTATAGCCCTTAGGCAGGGCAGCCAAAAATTGGGAGGCTCCACGTTGTCCCTGGATAGAGACCTGTTAGGTTCTTAGTGCCTCCGTGCTTGCATTTAAAAACCGCACGTGTGTGCCTGTTGGTGGCAGCTTTCCGCTGCACTTGTGTGCATTTTGCAAAAACTTGGATATAACGCACAAGTCTAGTGAATACACATCAGCACAGCATTGCAAAATGCGCAAGGGCGTTGTCAACGAACAAGGAAGTGGACGTGATGGTGGTGCAGGCAGAGACCGAGGTCGTGTGCAAGCTCTAATTTCGCCACAACAAAGGGCCACATCTACTCGCTCGCACGTCCTATCCCAAATTCTTGGGGACCGCAGCAGTACACCGCTCTTGAACCAAGACCAGTGTCAACAGGTTGTTAGTTGGATAGCGGATAATGCTTCCAGTCAGATTGGCACCACCACAAACACTCTGTCTTCCACACGGTCAAGTGTCAGTAGCCGTGATACTGCACCGCACATTTTGGAACCTGATCCTCCTTCCTACCACCAGGCCGAATACACGTCCACGGACATTACTGATCCCACACTTGGACACTCGGAAGAGCTGTTCACGTTTCCATTCGCACATTCTGGCCTCTCGCCAGCTCCTGTTGAAGTGGGCCATGACGAGATTGTATGTACAGATGCCCAAATATTTCAGCAGCCATTTTCTCACGAAGTTGGCAACGTGTCTCAACAAGGGGTGGACGATGATGAGACACAATTGTCAGGAAGTCAGGAGGAGCAGGGTGCGGAAGACGAAGACGACGTGGTGGCTGATCCAGTAACTGACCCAACCTGGCAGGAGGATATGCAGAGCGAGGACAGCAGTGCACAGGGGGAGGGAGGCGTAGCATCCCAACAGGCAGTAAGAAGCAGGGTGGTGGCCCCAGGCAGACGTCAGGCAACTGTTCCCCGGAACAACACGACACAAGGTGCCTGTACAAATGTTAGGTCTTCCCGAGTCTGGCAGTTTTTTAAGTTGGCTCCAGATGATTCTAAAAAGGCCATTTGCAACACCTGCCGTGCCAGCATCAGCAGGGGTACCAAAACTAGCAGCCTGACCACCACCAGAATGATCAGGCACATGTCAGCCAAGCACCCGACTTTGTGGGATGTACAACAGAGTCGAGGAGCAGTGCTTGCTGATGTCACTGCTACATCTTCGCTTGTTGTGCATGCGAGCCAATCCCCTGTCCATGCTGCCTGCGAACAAGCCTCCTCCACTCCTGCACCTGCAGTTGCCCACGCAGAAATAACACCATCATCAAGCACGTCCTTGTCCCAGCGCAGCGTTCAGTTATCCATTCAGCAAACCTTTGAACGCAGGCGCAAATACACTGACAACGCCCCACATGCCACACTTCTAAATACTAACATTTCGCGACTGCTTGCGCTGGAAATGTTGCCTTTTAGGCTGGTTGAGACAGAAGCATTCCGCGACCTGATGGTGGCAGCTGTCCCACGTTACTCGGTCCCCAGCCGCCACTATTTCTCCCGGTGTGCCGTCCCCGCATTGCATAACCACGTGTCACAAAACATCACACGTGCCCTGAACAACGCTGTTTCACCCAAAGTCCACCTAACCACAGGCACGTGGACAAGTGCATGTGGGCAAGGCCGCTACATCTCGTTGACGTCACACTGGGTTAATATTGTGGAAGCTGGGACCCAGTCTGAGCGAGGGACGTAACACGTGCTTCCCACACCAAGGTTTGCAGGCCCTACCTCAGTCAGTGTTTCACCCACACTCTACAGCTCCGGAATGTCATGCTCTTCAGCCTCCTCCTCCTCCTGCGCATCCTCATCCACTGTACCCTCCACACCAGTCCCAAGCTGGAATTGTCGCGGGCGGAGGAGGGGACGCTGCGCTCTCCCACTGCTCGGGTCCGGCTGCCGCTGCTCTACGGCTGCTGCTGCTCGGTGGCTCAAGCGATGGCCGGATCCCGGAGGCTCGAGCGGCGCTCCTCGCCCGTGAGTGAAAAGGGGTGGTTTGGGTTTTGGGGATATTGTCCGTGACGCCACCCACGGTTGTGGTGATTGTGTGGACACCACCGCTGCTCTGGACGGGTATCCCGGGAGCCTGTGACAGGGAGCAGCTTTGTTGTTATTTCTCCCCTCCGTGGGTAGGGGGGTTGGTTGTCCCGGGGCCCGGTGATGGGGTAGAGATGGATGACAGGCGGGTAGCGGGGCCTGATGAGGTGCAGGGTCGCAGGGGCAGCGCTGTGCCGCACGGCACGGAGGTACTCACTCAGCCCAATGATGATGACACAGTTCACGGTAAAACAAGTGGCTGGATGGACGGGTCCCTCGGACGGCTGCGGTTGTTCCTCCCTGCAGGTTAGTGATGACTGTCTCTCCCTGCACCTAAGTTAAGTGTTGGTAGTGATGGTTTCCCACCGGTAACCCGCTCCCCGACCTGGATATGGGCCGGAGGAGACCCTTTTGCCCACAGGCGCTGGCCCTGGGAGACGGTTGCCCTTGGCGGTGGCGGTGTCTCCCCTTCACGGTTGGACGGTTGCCTTCTATCGTGACTTGGCTGTTTGGAAACCCTGAGGTCCCCTTCACTAACGGATTTGGCAAATTCACGGCGACACCAAGCCTTGCCGGGATCCGAAAGGCCCCTGCCAATGGTGCTGTCTTCTCTTTGTATACCGGTCCGGTACGGCCGGGTCACCACCCGTCCACGGTCCTTACGGCAGACTCCAATCGGCCTCCACTGCAGACGGTCACCACATCCTGCCAACCTTGCTGTCCTGTCCGGGCCACACACCCGGACCAACTTCAGGCTCTTTGCTGTCACTTTTCTCCTCTCTACTACTTTCCTCCTTCCACTTCCTTAGCTTAACTCTCACTGCCTGTGTTTTCCCTCCTCCTTGGTGAGTGGAGACCAACCGCCTGGCTCCACCCCCTGGTGTGGACAACAGCCCCTGGGGAAGGCAACAAGGATTTTGTGTTTTGACTATGATATGCCTGCAGGGAGTGTGGGGTGTGTAAGTGTTGTGCTCTGTGGCCCCTGGCTTGTCCAGGGCGACACAGAAGCACTGCAGCACTGCCTCGGCGAAGCGGCAACAGGCAGTGCTGAAGCTAATCTGCATAGGTGACAAACCCCACAATGCAGAAGAGGTGTGGACAGCTCTGAAACAGCAGGCAGATCACTGGCTCACACCTCTGAACCTAAAGCCAGGAAAGGTTGTGTGTGACAATGGCCGGAACCTGGTGGCGGCTTTGAGGCGAGGCCAGCTGACACATGTTCCATGCGTGGCCCATGTGCTCAACCTCGTGGTTCAGCGGTTTCTAAAGTCATACCCAGAGCTGTCTGATCTGCTGGTAAAAGTTCGCCGCCTGTCTGTACATTTTCGAAAGTCACCTACTGCTTCAGCCGGCCTTGCCGGCTTTCAGCGCCTTTTGCATCTTCCGGCTCACAGACTGGTGTGTGATGTCCCCACGCGTTGGAATTCAACTCTGCACATGTTGGTCAGGATATGTGAGCAGAAGAGGGCAGTTGTTGAGTACCTGCATCACCTAAGCCGTAGGGAAATGGGTCAAACTCCACACATAACACCTGAGGAGTGGAGATGGATGTCCGACCTATGTACCATCCGCCAAAACTTTGAGGACTCCACCAAGATGGTGAGCGGCGATGACGACATTATTAGCGTCACCATACCGCTTCTCTGCCTTCTAAAATGGTCTCTGCTCAAAAAACAACCATGATGCATTTCAGGCGGAGCGCGATGAGTTTGAGCAAGAAACAGTAGTGGGTGTGGGTGATAACACACAGCCCAGCCTCGTCTCATCACAACGTGCAGTGGAGGACTATGACGAGGAGGAGGATGAAGACATGGAGCAACTCTCTGGCCAAATTGAGGATATGACATGCAGTCATATCCTCGGCTCAGCGTGGCTGGCCAGAGGACAGGGTAGATGAGGAGGAGGAGGAGGAGGAGGAGGACAGCATGTTCAGTCATCGTGTTGGTCAGGATACTGAAGTGATGGCTGTTAAGAGTCTGGCACACATGGCTGACTTTATGGTAAGCTGCCTGTCTCGTGACCCTCGCGTTAAGAACATCTTTGCCGACAATCATTACTGGTTGGTAACACTGTTACACCCACGCTACAAGGAGAACTTTATGTCTCTTATTCCCGAGGCGAAGAGGTCAGGCAAAATGCAGCAGTTCCAGAAGGCCATAGTCACGGAAGTAGGCAAAGCATTCCCCTCACAAAACGCTAGCGGCATAGGTCAGGAATCAGTGGACAACCAAGGCGTACAGCCGAGAGGGGCAGAAGTCCAATACGCCAGAGGTAGGGGAACAGTCTTTAAGATGTGGGACAGTTTTCTCAGGCCCTCACATACCACAGCCCCTGAGGTGCGGGGTAGTGCCACAAAAAATCCTAAGTTTGCCCAGATGCTCAAGGAGTACCTTGCAGATCAAACAACTGTACTCCGACATTCCTCTGTGCCTTACAATTAATGGGTATCCAAGCTGGACACGTGGCATGAATTGGCTCTCTACGCCTTGGAAGTCCTGGCCTGCCCTGCCGCTAGCGTTTTGTCAGAGCGTGTTTTTAGTGCCGCAGGTGGAATCATTACAGATAAACGCACCCGCCTTTCAACTGAAAATGCTGACAGG
Source organism: Anomaloglossus baeobatrachus (assembly GCF_048569485.1). Lineage (NCBI taxonomy): Eukaryota > Metazoa > Chordata > Amphibia > Anura > Aromobatidae > Anomaloglossus > Anomaloglossus baeobatrachus. Next base: position 13,773,237 of record NC_134355.1, on the reverse strand, counting down.
CTGACTCTGATCAAGATGAACAAGGGTTGGATTGGGACAGACTTCACCACACCACCAGCAAATGAGAGCGGAATTTAAAGTTTGCCATGTACCTACACTCACCCATGGGTACACACTTCTGGACTTTGGCTAATCGCTGGACTGCTCCTCCTTCTCCTCATGCGCCATCATGATGACCGTTACAATAGTTAGGCCTTTGTTTCAGGTATACCCCCAGTGGTAAATTTTTTCGACCATTCTTTCAGAATGGACATTACAACGACAGGCGACCCGCTCCTTTGCAATGGGAACAATGTTTTGAGGCCCTTATGCACATCTCTATCCAGGGACAATGTGGAGCCTGACGCTGCCACCGACTGCAACACACACGTGCGGTTTTTAAATGCAAGCACGGACGCAATAAGAACCTAACTGGTTTTTAGGAGCGACAATTACTGAGAAGTCTGACTCTATCAGCCACTGCTGACTGACGTGTATTATACACTAGACTTGTGCGTTATATAATAGTTTGTGCAAAACGCGCACCTGTACGCTGCCACCGACAGACACACACGTGCTGTTTTTAAATGCAAGCACGGACGCAATAAGAACCTAACTGGTTTTTAGGAGCGACAAATACTGAGAAGTCTGACACTATCAGCCACTGCTGACTGACATGTATTATACACTAGACTTGTGCGTTATATAATAGTTTGTGCAAAACGTGCACCTGTGTCAGGACCGGGAGGACTGGTGGACCCAGGAGGTGGATCCTCTGGACCGAGTACCCCACCGGGGGGCAGGGTACACGGCAGCCGGAGCACTGGCGTGGCCGGGACGGGTATGACCAGGTCACCAGGGTCACGGAGTTCTTGAGGATAATACAGGAAACAGGCACAGGTACCCGGTAGCAAAAGACAAACAGTAACAGGGCACAGCACAAGGGACCTGAGCACCTAGCTCAGAAGACAAGCTTCAGGACACGTTGATCAGGCCCCGCCCACATGGAAAGGCAAGTCTTATATACCCAGCACAGCCCTATGTCATTTCCTGCTTCAGGTGTGCTGGGCCTATAAGACCAGGAGAGTGGGCGCGGCCTGGTCCTATACAGAACCATGAGGCCAATACTCAGAGTCAGACTCCTGAGACCAGGAGCAGGACTCAGGGGAGCAGGAGCGGGAGCGGCAGCCATGACTGGTGGACACATGGAGTGGATCAGTGGGTAAGGAGTGGTGCTGGGACACGGGGAGCGTGACAGTACCCCCCCCTCTAAGCCCCCCCCTCCGAGCACAGAACCCCATGGGCACCCCGGATCGAGACACCGGACCGGGACCCAACGCAAAGGCGGGGAAGGACCGCTGACCCCGTACCACCTTCTTAGCCGCACGGCGCTTAGCCGATCTACCGGCAGTGGCGACGGGGGCAACGGGAAGAGGAGGACCGGCAGAAACAGGACTGGCATCGTGAAGGACCGGCCCGGGCGTCTCGGACCGGGCACAGGACAGTGACTCATCCCCGGTAGCCGGTGGCATCAGAGTCTCAATCATCAGGGATGGTGGAACGACGCTGGAGTGCGTCATCACTTCTGGTTCTGGTGGCACCACAGGCACAAGTGCCAGGATCTGTGGTACAACGCTGGACTGCGTCATTTTCTCCTCTTCTTGTGACATAATAGGGTCAGGTGCCAGGGGCTGAGGAACGGACTGTAGACAGGTATCATGGCACGAGGGACTCCAGCGAGTGATTGCACCAGAGCGCCAACTGATGTCAGGGTCATGTAGTTGTAGCCAGGGCAGACCCAGCAGGAGCGCAGGAGTCATTCTCGGGATGACGTATAACGCAATAGTCTCAGTGTGCAGGGAACCAATACAAAGTCTCACGGGTTCGGTGGTGTACCGGACAGGTTCGTATAGTGGTTTTCCGTCCACGGAGGCGAACCAGAGGGGTTTTGCAAGCGGGATGACCGGTATCCGATAACGGTCCACGGTAGCTTGTAGGATGAAATTACCCGCTGCTCCCGAATCAATGTGAGCCTCTGCCGTGAACTGGGTTTGCTCGGTCGTGACCTGGACAGTCTGTGTAACCGGGACTGAAGGGATTCCGGTACCAAGGGTGGCGGTTCCCACCATCCCTTGGACTTGGGGTCTACCTGGTCTCTCCGGGCAAGAACGAAGCAGATGTGTACCGCTTCCACAATACAAACACAGGCCCCGGGCAAGTCGCTCTGCACGGCGTTGTTCAGCTTGGCTCAGTCGGTCGATTTGCATTGGTTCAGGAGTAGAATCGCAGAACGGCAGTGGCGGGGGAACGGTAGACCTCTGCGGAACGGAGATGTGACGGATTGGTCGCTTCTCCCGGGATACTTCCTTGGTTCGCTCTTGGAAACGGAGGTCAATCCGGGTGGCTAGGGATACCAAAGCATCCAAGGTACGGGGAACGTCACGACCGGCTAATTCATCCTTGATGCGACCGGAGAGCCCCTCCCAGAAGGCTGCCGTCAATGCCTCGTTGTTCCAGCCTAGCTCGGAGGCAAGCGTGCGAAACTGGATGGCGTACTGGCCCACCGTCAGGGTTCCTTGGCGTAGCCGGAGGAGCGAGGAGGTAACCGCGGTACTGCGTCCCGGTTCATCAAAGGTACTTCGAAAAGCCTGAAGGAATTCCCGGATGTCGGTCGTCACCGGATCCTCGTTCTCCCACAACGGATTTATCCAGGACAACGCCTCGCCTTCCAGGTGGGACATCACAAAGGCTATCTTGGCTTGATCGGAAGCGAAGAGGTGCGGGAGTAATTTGAAGTGCAGCGAGCACTGGTTCAAAAACCCCCGGCAGTTCTTGGGGTCCCCAGCATAGCGAGGCGGTGCCGCGAGGCGGAGTTGCGAGGCTGCAGAGACAACGGGTTCGGACGTAGAGACTGGTTGCTGCGTGGACTCAGACGAGGCGGCGGTCTGCAGCGTATATAACCGGTGGTCCACGGACGCCAGGAATTTCAGCATCCGGGTCAGGGTTTCACGCTGTTGTGCCAGCTCCTGGCGCAGCTCAGCCAGCTCGGATGTTTGCGCTCCAGCGGGATCCATGGCCTGATCAATCTGTCAGGACCGGGAGGACTGGTGGACCCAGGAGGTGGATCCTCTGGACCGAGTACCCCACCGGGGGGCAGGGTACACGGCAGCCGGAGCACTGGCGTGGCCGGGACGGGTATGACCAGGTCACCAGGGTCACGGAGTTCTTGAGGATAATACAGGAAACAGGCACAGGTACACGGTAGCAAAAGACAAACAGTAACAGGGCACAGCACAAGGGACCTGAGCACCTAGCTCAGAAGACAAGCTTCAGGACACGTTGATCAGGCCCCGCCCACATGGAAAGGCAAGTCTTATATACCCAGCACAGCCCTATGTCATTTCCTGCTTCAGGTGTGCTGGGCCTATAAGACCAGGAGAGTGGGCGCGGCCTGGTCCTATACAGAACCATGAGGCCAATACTCAGAGTCAGACTCCTGAGACCAGGAGCAGGACTCAGGGGAGCAGGAGCGGGAGCGGCAGCCATGACTGGTGGACACATGGAGTGGATCAGTGGGTAAGGAGTGGTGCTGGGACACGGGGAGCGTGACAACCTGTACGCTGCCACCGACAGACACACACGTGCTGTTTTTAAATGCAAGCACGGACGCAATAAGAACCTAACTGGTTTTTAGGAGCGACAATTACTGAGAAGTCTGACACTATCTGGACTGTTTTAGACTGTGTACACCAGCCCCAGATATGATGAAGGCTGGTATACGGTCACCACTAGGAATGGCTATATACCCTGCCTGCCTGCCTGCCTGTATACTGCTACAATAGTCCTGACAAGGACTCTTCTGGTCACTAGCCTGTATTCAGACCTGGCTATACCCTGCCTGTATATAGCAACAATAGTCCTGAGAAGGACTCTGTTACTGTACTCCGACCTGGCTATACCCTGCCTGCCTGTATACAACTATAATAGTCCTGAGAAGGACTTCTGGTCACACTGTTTGCAGCCCTGCTCCGGAACTAACTATAAAGGGCCGCAAAGCTTTCCCTGAATCAGCGACACTCTCCCTGCACTCACTGTCTGGATAGCTGTGAGCAGAGCACATCGCGCCGGCCGGTATAAAGGCTCGGTCACGCTGTGCAGGCCGGCCAATCACTGCAATTCCACAACTAACAGGGATTGCAGTGGTCTGCCAGCCAATCCCTGCATGAGGGCTGGCTCTCAAAAGAGCGCCAACATGCAGGGATGAAGACCACGAGTACAGCACGAGTATCGCGAGATTACTCGGTCCCCGCCGAGCAGCCCGAGTACAGCGATACTCGTGCGAGTACCGAGTAGTTACAAGCATGCTCGCTCATCACTAGTGACTAAGAAGAGCAGCAAGAAGTGCAACTAAGAAGAGCAGCAAGAAGTGCAACTAAGAAAAGCAGCAAGAAGTGCGACTAAGAAGAGCAGCAAGAAGTGCAACTAAGAAGAGCTGCAAGAAGTGCGACTAAGAAGAGCAGCAAGAAGTGCAACTAAGAAGAGCAGCAAGAAGTATAACTAAAAAGAGCAGCAAAAAGGGCAACTAAGAAGAGCAGCAAAAAGTGCAACTAAGAAGAGCAGCAAAAAGTGCAACTAAGAAGAGCAGCAAGAAGTGTAACTAAGAAGAGCAGCAAAAAGTGCAACTAAGAAGAGCAGTAAGAAGTGCAACTAAGAAGAGAAGCAAGAAGTTCAACTAAGAAGAGCAGCAAGAAGTGCAACTAAGAAGTGCAGCAAGAAGTGCAAATAAGAAGAGCAACAAGAAGTGCAACTAAGAAGAGCCACAAAAAGTGTAACTAAGAAGAGCAGCAAGAAGTGCAACTAAGAAGTGCAGCAAAAAGTGTAACTAATAAGCGCAGCAAGAAGTGCAATTAAGAAGAGAAGCAAGAAGTGTAACTAAGAAGAGCAGCAAGAAGTGCAAATAAGAAGAGCAGCAAGAAGTGCAACTAAGAAACACAGCAAGAAGTGCAACTAAGAAGAGCAGCAAGAAGTGCAACTAAGAAACACAGCAAGAAGTGCAACTAAGAAGCGCAATAAGAAGTGCAACTAAGAAGAGGAGCAAAAAGTGCAACGAAAAAGTGCAGCAAGAAGTGCAATCAAGAAGAGCAGCAAGAAGTGCAACTAAGAAGAGGAGCAAGAAGTACAACTAAGAAGAGAAGCAAGAAGTGCAACTAAGAAGAGAAGCAAGAAGTGCAACTAAGAAGAGAAGCAAGAAGTGCAACTAAGAAGAGCAGCAAGAAGTGCAACTAAGAAGAGCAGCAAGAAGTGCAACTAAGAAGAGCAGCAAGAAGTGCAACTAAGAAGAGCAGCAAGAAGTGCAACTAAGAAGTGCAACTAAAAAGTGCAACTAAAAAGAGCAGCAAGGAGTGAAACTAAGAAGAGCAGTAAAAAGTGCGACTAAAAAGAGCAGCAAGAAGTGCGACTAAGAAGAGCAGCAAAAAGTGCAACTAAGAAGAGCAGCAAGAAGTGCAACTAAGAAGAGCTGCAAGAAGTGCGACTAAGAAGAGCAGCAAGAAGTGCAACTAAGAAGAGCAGCAAGAAGTGCAACTAAGAAGAGCAGCAAGAAGTGTAACTAAGAAGAGCAGCAAGAAATGCAACTAAGAAGAGCAGCAAGACGTGCAACTAAGAAGAGCAGCAAGAAGTGCAACTAAGAAGAGCAGCAAGAAGTGTGACTAAGAAGAGCAGCAAGAAGTGCAACTAAGAAGAGCAGCAAGAAGTGCAACTAAGAAGAGCAGCAAGAAGTGCAACTAAGAAGAGCAGCAAGAAGTGCAACTAAGAAGAGCAGCAAGAAGTGCGACTAAGAAGAGAAGCAAGAAGTGCAACTAAGAAGAGCAGCAAGAAGTGCAACTAAGAAGAGCAGCAAGAAGTGCGACTAAGAAGAGAAGCAAGAAGTGCAACTAAGAAGAGCAGCAAGAAGTGCAACTAAGAAGAGCAGCAAGAAGTGCAACTAAGAAGTACAACTAAAAAGTGCAACTAAAAAGAGCAGCAAGAAGTGAAACTAAGAAGAGCAGTAAAAAGTACAACTAAGAAGAGCAGCAAGAAGTGCGACTAAGAAGAGCAGCAAGAAGTGCAACTAAGAAAAGCAGCAAGAAGTGCAACTAAGAAGAACTGCAAGAAGTGCGACTAAAAAGAGCAGCAAGAAGTGCAACTAAGAAGAGCAGCAAGAAGTGTAACTAAGAAGAGCAGCAAAAAGGGCAACTAAGAAGAGCAGCAAAAAGTGCAACTAAGAAGAGGAGCAAGAAGTGTAAGTAAGAAGAGCAGCAAGAAGTGCAACTAAGAAGAGCAGCAAGAAGTGCAACTAAGAAGAGCAGCAAAAAGTGCAACTAAGAAGAGGAGCAAGAAGTGCAAGTAAGATGAGCAGCAAGAAGTGCAACTAAGAAGAGCAGCAAGAAGTATAACTAAAAAGAGCAGCAAAAAGGGCAACTAAGAAGAGCAGCAAAAAGTGCAACTAAGAAGAGCAGCAAAAAGTGCAACTAAGAAGAGCAGCAAGAAGTGTAACTAAGAAGAGCAGCAAAAAGTGCAACTAAGAAGAGCAGTAAGAAGTGCAACTAAGAAGAGAAGCAAGAAGTTCAACTAAGAAGAGCAGCAAGAAGTGCAACTAAGAAGTGCAGCAAGAAGTGCAAATAAGAAGAGCAACAAGAAGTGCAACTAAGAAGAGCCACAAAAAGTGTAACTAAGAAGAGCAGCAAGAAGTGCAACTAAGAAGTGCAGCAAAAAGTGTAACTAATAAGCGCAGCAAGAAGTGCAATTAAGAAGAGCAGCAAGAAGTGTAACTAAGAAGAGCAGCAAGAAGTGCAAATAAGAGCAGCAAGAAGTGCAACTAAGAAACACAGCAAGAAGTGCAACTAAGAAGAGCAGCAAGAAGTGCAACTAAGAAACACAGCAAGAAGTGCAACTAAGAAGCGCAATAAGAAGTGCAACTAAGAAGAGGAGCAAAAAGTGCAACGAAAAAGTGCAGCAAGAAGTGCAATCAAGAAGAGCAGCAAGAAGTGCAACTAAGAAGAGGAGCAAGAAGTACAACTAAGAAGAGAAGCAAGAAGTGCAACTAAGAAGAGAAGCAAGAAGTGCAACTAAGAAGAGAAGCAAGAAGTGCAACTAAGAAGAGCAGCAAGAAGTGCAACTAAGAAGAGCAGCAAGAAGTGCAACTAAGAAGAGCAGCAAGAAGTGCAACTAAGAAGAGCAGCAAGAAGTGCAACTAAGAAGTGCAACTAAAAAGTGCAACTAAAAAGAGCAGCAAGGAGTGAAACTAAGAAGAGCAGTAAAAAGTGCGACTAAAAAGAGCAGCAAGAAGTGCGACTAAGAAGAGCAGCAAGAAGTGCAACTAAGAAGAGCAGCAAGAAGTGCAACTAAGAAGAGCTGCAAGAAGTGCGACTAAGAAGAGCAGCAAGAAGTGCAACTAAGAAGAGCAGCAAGAAGTGCAACTAAGAAGAGCAGCAAGAAGTGTAACTAAGAAGAGCAGCAAGAAATGCAACTAAGAAGAGCAGCAAGACGTGCAACTAAGAAGAGCAGCAAGAAGTGCAACTAAGAAGAGCAGCAAGATGTGTGACTAAGAAGAGCAGCAAGAAGTGCAACTAAGAAGAGCAGCAAGAAGTGCAACTAAGAAGAGCAGCAAGAAGTGCAACTAAGAAGAGCAGCAAGAAGTGCGACTAAGAAGAGAAGCAAGAAGTGCAACTAAGAAGAGCAGCAAGAAGTGCAACTAAAAAGAGCAGCAAGAAGTGAAACTAAGAAGAGCAGTAAAAAGTACAACTAAGAAGAGCAGCAAGAAGTGCGACTAAGAAGAGCAGCAAGAAGTGCAACTAAGAAAAGCAGCAAGAAGTGCAACTAAGAAGAACTGCAAGAAGTGCGACTAAAAAGAGCAGCAAGAAGTGCAACTAAGAAGAGCAGCAAGAAGTGTAACTAAGAAGAGCAGCAAAAAGGGCAACTAAGAAGAGCAGCAAAAAGTGCAACTAAGAAGAGGAGCAAGAAGTGTAAGTAAGAAGAGCAGCAAGAAGTGCAACTAAGAAGAGCAGCAAAAAGTGCAACTAAGAAGAGGAGCAAGAAGTGCAAGTAAGATGAGCAGCAAGAAGTGCAACTAAGAAGAGCAGCAAGAAGTGCAACTAAGAAGAGCAGCTAGAAGTGTGACTAAGAAGAGCAGCAAGAAGTGCAACTAAAAAGAGCAGCAAGAAATGCAACTAAGAAGAGCAGCAAGAAGTGCAACTAAGAAGAGCTGCAAGAAGTGCAACTAAGAAGAGCAGCAAGAAGTGCAACTAAGAAGAGGAGCAAAAAGTGCAACTAAAAAGTGCAGCAAGAAGTGCAACTAAGAAGAGCAGCAAAAAGTGCAACTAAGAAGTGCAGCAAGAAGTGCAACTAAGAAGCGCAGCACTCCAGCTGTGATATACGGGATGCTATTCGATAACTGTAAATTCTTCTTTGCCTATTTTGCCTTTTTTATAATCTTATTTTTTTTTATTTTTCTGGCACTGAATGATTATTTGCAGCTTACTTTTCTGCTTTTTAGTATAAAATAAGCCACATAGTGCAAACATTTAATAAAGCGATCGACTCCCAGCCGGCGGCCGCTGATCTCAGCAGTACAGGAGCTCAGAAGTCACCGCTGTTGCCCTTTGTCATTCATGAAGCTGCTGTTACTGGATTTGACTCATACTTCAATTATTTTTGCCGATCGAGGCTCCTCTTGTATTTTTATTAAGTCATGAGTGAATTTGCCTGAAGTCTGCGGCGTAATGTCCATATAAATCCCCCCGCAAGTCCTTCAATCTGCTGAAATGGAGCCATAATGTCCCGCGCAGGAGGTGTGATGTGCCCCATGTGCTGTCAGGACCGCGTGCAATTCACCATTTCTATACGGAAAATATGATGATTGTATTGATATTTTACTCTGATTGCCCTTACCTCAGGCCCTGGGACTTTACTAAAGCTGAGTGTATGTGTGCAGTGGGTGAGCAGACCCCTCTGCAAAAGGGAGCATAGTTAACCCGGAAATGTTATTAATAAAAATGTTTTATGTTGTATGCGTGTATGCTGAGTCAGGGTACTCCCTAGGTGCCAGTGTAGTGAGTGGTTCCCCTGGTAACAGTGACAGGGAAGGGGGAGGAGCTGGCAGCTTAGGAGGAAAAAGGAAGTGTGTAAGACAAGCAGTTGTCTCGGGGACAGGAGCGGAGCAGCAGAGCCGGGGCAGAGTGTGGAGCTGAGTGGGCAGAAAGCAAGAAAGAAAGAAGGGAGCTGGAAATCAGGGAAGCCGGTGAGAAAAGGAGCGAGCGGAACCTCATAGTGTGAAGCAGTCCGGTGTGGGTCCGGACTGTGGGTAGCCAGCAGTGGGAGCCGGGCGAAGTGGAGTAGTCAGGCACATCACCACTGGAGGGGACGCAAGGACAGGCTTCCCCCAGCTAAGAAAGCGTCTCAGCACCTTTATGGCTTTGTTCGGGACTTTGTGAGAAGTAGCATCCGGGACAGCAGTGTGTGCACGTCGGGCAGAGTGTGTGAGCAGAACAGCAGGGGACACCGGAGAGAAGGAGGTGGACGTAACCTCAGAGCCTATTCTGCCGGTGTGGGTCCGGTGTATGCTTGGCTGAATAGTGGGTGCCCGAAGGAAGTAGAGTACGGAGGGCATATCCCCACCCGAGGTGACGTTTGGTCAGGGTGTCCCCAGCTCCACAGGAATTGTCATCTGCCAGATTTATTGCTGACCGGATTGCTTTGTCTGGATTTTTAACTGTGAAGAATAAAAGAATGTTTGTTCATCGCATTGTACCCTGCCTGAAGAGTGTTTGTGCGCCGGACAACATCTGCACCACGACCACACTCTGCCCCACCAAGTCAGCTCCTGTCCCCATAGTGACGGTGGAACCAGGGGTAAGCCTGATACCGAGGGCCACGACTACAAGGCCGGAGGCACCCCTGGCACCCCGTTACATGTGGCGTAGTCGGCAGGATCCGGATCGTACGCCAGGGGACCCGCTCCAAGAAGATGGAGACCAAGTGGTGCCGAGGGCCCCTGATCCGGACTCTCAGCGAAGATTTGCAGTCCCATGGTGGGAAGAGGAGACGGTGCCTGAGGTGAAGGACCGGGCACAAGATGGCGGCAAGATGGCCGTTGTCTGTGAAGACACAGAAGGCGCGCGCAGAATTGGCGCCAAAAGAAGAGCCTGGGGCTGGCCGGTGCCGAAGAAGAAGGCCGGAGTACTCCGCCCAAAGAGGGGAGGCGCCAGCTCCAGGACACGGAAGAAGAAGAAGAAGTACCCCAGCGGAGGAGTCAAGATGATGCGTGGGGCTGGGGGTGGAGTCTGTTTAAGAGCGGGAAACGAGGACCCGTCTCCACTCTACCCAGTCTCAGCATTGACACCGCCGCCGTTACCAGCAAGATTGTCAGGGGCGGCGACGCCTTCACCACCGAGAGGAGCTGCAGCAGCTGCGCCTGTGGAGCCATCCTACGTCCCTGCGTCCTTACAGAGGATCCGTCAGCAGCCGGGACAATCCCTAGGGGCATACATCCAGACCCAAGCGGAGGAAGGGAAGAGGGCCTGGCCCCCAGAGTAAGTCACCACTGCTGATCTGTTGTTTAAGTCCGGCGCCGTTTAGCCGGCAGAAGGTTTTTTAAAGTTCACGGGATGAGCTCCCTTCTGTGTGTTTGTACGGGCAGTCGCCCCATCTAAGACCGGGAGCGCTGTTGCCAAGCCTCCGGGCGCCCATCTAAGACCGGGAGCGCTGTTGAGCCTCCGGGCGCTAGTTGGAAGAAGGACCGGGAGCGCTGCAGAAACCGCCGGGCGCGGGACTGGTGGCCGTCCAGAGGAGGAAAGCTGCGCACACTGGTGGCCGTCCAGGGGAGGAAAGCTGCGCACACTGGTGGCCGTCCAGAGGAGGAGAGTTGGGCACACTAGTGGCCGTCCAGAGGAGGAGAGTTGCGCACACTGGTGGCCGTCCGGAGGGGCAGAACTGGGCACACTGGTACCCTCTGTGTGGGGGCTGCGCCTATTGTGGACGGTATTGCAGACTTTTACGTGCTTCTGTGTGTTTTAAGTAAGAGCCGTGCCGGGAGGCTCGGGTTTTAAGAGGGGAGGTATGCAGTGGGTGAGCAGACCCCTCTGCAAAAGGGAGCATAGTTAACCCGGAAATGTTATTAATAAAAATGTTTTATGTTGTATGCGTGTATGCTGAGTCAGGGTACTCCCTAGGTGCCAGTGTAGTGAGTGGTTCCCCTGGTAACAGTGACAGGGAAGGGGGAGGAGCTGGCAGCTTAGGAGGAAAAAGGAAGTGTGTAAGACAAGCAGTTGTCTCGGGGACAGGAGCGGAGCAGCAGAGCCGGGGCAGAGTGTGGAGCTGAGTGGGCAGAAAGCAAGAAAGAAAGAAGGGAGCTGGAAATCAGGGAAGCCGGTGAGAAAAGGAGCGAGCGGAACCTCATAGTGTGAAGCAGTCCGGTGTGGGTCCGGACTGTGGGTAGCCAGCAGTGGGAGCCGGGCGAAGTGGAGTAGTCAGGCACATCACCACTGGAGGGGACGCAAGGACAGGCTTCCCCCAGCTAAGAAAGCGTCTCAGCACCTTTATGGCTTTGTTCGGGACTTTGTGAGAAGTAGCATCCGGGGCAGCAGTGTGTGCACGTCGGGCAGAGTGTGTGAGCAGAACAGCAGGGGACACCGGAGAGAAGGAGGTGGACGTAACCTCAGAGCCTATTCTGCCGGTGTGGGTCCGGTGTATGCTTGGCTGAATAGTGGGTGCCCGAAGGAAGTAGAGTACGGAGGGCATATCCCCACCCGAGGTGACGTTTGGTCAGGGTGTCCCCAGCTCCACAGGAATTGTCATCTGCCAGATTTATTGCTGACCGGATTGCTTTGTCTGGATTTTTAACTGTGAAGAATAAAAGAATGTTTGTTCATCGCATTGTACCCTGCCTGAAGAGTGTTTGTGCGCCGGACAACATCTGCACCACGACCACACTCTGCCCCACCAAGTCAGCTCCTGTCCCCATAGTGACGGTGGAACCAGGGGTAAGCCTGATACCGAGGGCCACGACTACAAGGCCGGAGGCACCCCTGGCACCCCGTTACATGTGTGCAGTATTGAGCTTTTATTACATTTATTTACGGATGTACTGTAATTATCATTATTATTTATTTATGTAATAAATAATATAATTACTTTTTTATTATTACTAGAAGGTGGCCCGATTCTACGCATCAGGTATTCTAGAATTTACGTATTGTGTAGTTCATGTATGATTTTTGTTATATATATATATGTTGTGTGTAGTTACCAAGTGTTTGTGTAGGCGCTGTACATGTTCTGGGTGTTGTCTGGGTGTGACGGGGGTGAGAGCGGTGTTGTATGTGTGTTGCGTTGTTTGTGGAGCGCTGTGTGTCTGTAGCGTTGTGTGTTGCGCGGTTTGTGTGTGTGTGGTGTGTTTTGGGGGGAGGTATGTTTTGTGCAATGTGTGTGTTGTGCGGTATGTGCGTATATTTGTGTGTGCCGCGGTGTTTGTGTGTTGGGTGTTGTGTGTGTGCAGCGTTGTCTGTGTGTGTAGGTGTCTGTGTAGGGCAGTTGTTTGTGGTTCCCAGTGTGTGTGTGTGGTGTGTTGTGCACTTCCCATCGTGCTCCATCCGCCATGCTGCGCACTCCCAAACGTGCACCATCCGCCATGCTGCGCACTCCCAAACGTGCACCATCCGCCATGCTGCGCACTCCCAAACGTGCACCATCCGCCATGCTGCGCACTCCCAAACGTGCTCCATCCGCCAGGCTGCGCACTGCCAAACGTGCTCCATCCGCCATGCTTCGCACTCCCAAACGTGCTCCATCCGCCATGCTGCGCACTCCCAAACGTGCTCCATCCGCCATGCTGCGCACTCCCAAACGTGCTCCATCCGCCATGCTGCGCACTCCCAAACGTGCTCCATCCGCCATGCTGCGCACTCCCAAACGTGCTCCATCCGCCATGCTGCGCACTCCCAAATGTGCTCCATCCGCCATGCTGCGCACTCCCAAACGTGCTCCATCCGCCATGCTGCGCACTCCCAAACGTGCTCCATCCGCCATGCTGCGCACTCCCAAACGTGCTCCATCCGCCATGCTGCGCACTTCCAAACGTGCTCCATCCGCCATGCTGCGCACTCCCAAACGTGCTCCATCCGCCATGCTGCGCACTCCCAAACGTGCTCCATCCGCCATGCTGCGCACTCCCAAACGTGCTCCATCCGCCATGCTGCGCACTCCCAAACGTGCTCCATTCCCCATGCTGCGCACTCCCAAACGTGCTCCATCCCCCATGCTGCGCACCCCCCATTGTAATCCATCCCCCATGCTGCACCAGCATCAGCCTCTCTACCCACAGCATCAGCCTTCTGTCCCCAGCCTCAGCCCCTCTCTGTCCCCAGCCTCAGCCCCTCTCTGTCCCCAGCCTCAGCCCCTCTCTGTCCCCAGCCTCAGCCCCTCTCTGTCCCCTCCTCTGGTGACACTCACACACACGATCGCATCCACTCACACACACGATCTCATCCACTCACACACACGATCGCATCCACTCACACACACCCGATCCCGACACACACACACCCGATCGCATACACTCACACACACAGACACTGACGATATCGCACATACGCGCTCACAGTCACAACATCCGGAGATACCACATGCTTCTGGCCATGTGATCCTCCGTCAGGTCCTGGAAGGTCACAACAGCACAGTATCGAGGCCGAGAAGCAAGCGATATCGTCGGATGCTGTGAGTGTGTGGATGCGATGTGATGTGTGTGTGAGGTGTGTGTGAGAGTGAGTGTGAGAGTGAGTGTGAGCTGATGTGTGTGTGTGTGTGTGTGTGCGTGTGGATCTTCCGCCGCTACAGGACCTCGATGCGCTTGTAACCATGCCAACGTATCCCGTCCCCCGCTCGCACGGGAGCCCACACCACTCCCGTGCGAGCGGGGGATGGGGGATGGGGGGGGGAGTACAGTACTCACCCCCCTTAACAGCCGTGTCAGTTCGGGGAATGCGCGGGGGGGGGTACAGTACTCACCTCCGTGACAGCCCTGTCAGTTCGGGGAATGCGCGGGGGGAGGTGGGCGGGGCCAGAGCTAACGTGCGTTGCGTGAGGGGGGCGGGGCGTGGCGTGGCCGAATTGCCAATGCCTGCAGGGTGCCGGGGCGAGAGGCCAATCTGTGGGGGGGGGCGGAGGCTGGGCGAGCGGCTGGCCAATCCGTGTGGGGGCGCAGCCTGGGCGAGCGGCCAATCGGTGTGGGGGGGCGGGGCCATGGCGAGCTCAGCGGCCAATCAGCTTTGTGTCACCGTAAGGACATGTCACGGTGACACTGTCACGGTGACACAATTTTGGAGCATGACAGACAGACAGACAGACAGAATAAGGCAATTATATATATAGATTATCATTATTATTATTATTTTTTATTATTATTATTATTAGTTCAAAATATTATTATTATCATCACTGTTATTATTAATTATTGTTTGTAATTGCATTTAATTTAGAACATTTTTTACAATATTATTATTACTAGTGGTATTTATGAATAATAATTTTAATTAATATTAGTTATTATAATCAATATTTGTATTTTTGTTATTATAATTATTATGTTATTATAATTTCTACTATTTATTAATACCATTAATACTATTTGTATTACTCTTATTTTTTATATTATTATTATTATTATTATTATTATTATTACTATTATTATTATCATTATTATTATTATTATTATTAGTAGTAGTAGTAGTAGTAGTAGTAGTAATAATCATTATCATTAATTATACAATATTTGTTTTAAGACTATAACCAATATTACTATTATTACTAGTAGGGTTATTGTTAAAATTAAGATTTGCATTATAATTATATTATTATTATTATTATTATTATTATTATTATTTATTAGAAAATATATCTAATAGAGTTGAGCAAATAGCAGACACTAAGACTGAGTACAGTGGCCTCAGGAAGAGTTGTCATGGGGACTCAGGAGTAATGGCGCAGTCACTGTGCAGTGTGGGGTTCCCCTTTAAACATAACGTTACACAGCACCATGTCCCGGGCTCAGCGATGTGGTAATTTCTCTGATAAATGGCGGTATTTCACCTTTTTTACTGTGTCACAAAAAGGAAAACACAAAGTCTCATTTATGTGATGGGATTTTAATGACTCGGACGGTCGTTTGGAGATGGAAATGTCACGGTGGCTGCAAGAAGCATTTTGATATTAAATCCATAATTTTGGAATAATCTTTCAGCCCCATGAATTATGGATTAGGGCAGTCAGAAGTAATCCATTATTGAGGATGCCCCTCGTAGTCTGCAGATTGCGCCCCCTGATGGAAACATCCGTCAAGTTTTCATTACTTTCATCTTGCCGAGTCAAATTAGTACAATAAAACCAGATGCAAGAATTACATTCTACAAAAATGTAATTGAAGGTGGCAGAGATCAGATTTCACACTGCTTCTGTGTATAATATCCCCCCAAACAAACACTGCCCCTCTGTATAATATCTGGCCACACACACTGCAACTCTGTATAATATGTCTCCCACACACACACTGCAACTCTGTATAATATCCACACACAAACACTGCCCTTCTGTATAATATTTCTCCCACACACACTGCCCCTCAGTAAAATATCCCCCATTCACACTGCCACTCTGTATAATATGTTTAATATACCCCACATAAGCTGCCCCTCTGTATAATATGCTCTCACACACTGCCTGTCTGTATAATATGCCCCCATACACTGCCTGCATGTATAATATCCTCCCACACACTGCCCCTCTGTATAATATCCCTTACACTACCCCTCTATAGATTATCCTGCACACACATTGCCCCTTTGTATAATATCCCCCACACACTGCCCCTCTGTATAATATCTCCACACACACTTCCCCTCTGTATAATATCTCCTCACACACTACCCATCTGTATAATATCCCCCCACACACTGCACCTCTGTATATCCCCACACACTGCCCCTATGTATAATACCCCACATACCACATGCACTTTATACTGGGTTTTTTATTTGGCAGACGTTCCAATGGACCTCCTTGGATGCGAAGGTCCAAGCATTTCTGTAACATTCATTTTTGACTGTGCCAAGTCCATATGTTTTTGATGAAATTTTGAAAAATTGTGCAGGTTTTTCAACATTTTGGAAAAACAATGCAGTTTTGCTGCAATTTTTCAGAAAGTGTATTCAAGATGCTGACATTTTCCCAAAGTCATGACAAAAATTCAGTGGCTTTGACTCAGCTTTATGAAACTTGTAGCTAACTAAAAATGTTGCCAGTTTGATGCAGTATTCCTAAAATTATTACAGAATTGCAAATGTTTTAATGTAGTTTTTCCAAAATTGTGGCACAAATCCTCCTCTTCTTTGATGAACTTATTCACAAATTACTGCAAAAATGTGAGACTGGGGTGCAACAGCCGACCCCATCCCAACATTTATATTTACAAATGTTTTCTTTGCCCAGGTGGTTAAATTTTGCACATGATTTTACTGGTAAAACTGCACCAAAAACCTTTACTGGACCAAAGTGGGGCACAATCAGCACTAACCTGCTATTATGAATGCCTCTGTAATGGCTACAATGCAATTAAAGGGGATATGAATTCTGTAGTAAAGGATGGTTTCACGGCGTCCTTCTCCGATATCACAGAAACAGAGCGAGAGATGGGTGAACAATCCAAAGATCCTTTATTCCAAGCAAATCAGAAAGTCCATAAAATAATCCACCACACAGAGGGTAAAATCATCCAGAAATGGTATAAATGTCTCGGACATGAGTCACAATCCTCCAGCAGTCCTTTTCCAGGCAAATTGGGGTTTCTTAACGGCTCTCCGGGGTGCTGCCTGCAGCCACAGCTTTTCCCCCAGAGGATGAATCCTCCTGATTGTCTCTTTTCCTCAGACAGACTGAATAATCCCCCACGTAAGCAGTTTGGGTGGGTCCCAGGCCCCTCTCCCCCACACCTAGAGACAGAAGCACTGCAGGGGGTTATTAACCTGCAGACAGGCAAATAATACATAGAATGGACAAAGCACCACACCTAAAATACGAATCTACACTTAATGATAAACAACCTACAATATCACACCATCACAGATGGTAAATAGTGATGAGCGAGTACTAAAAAGCTCGGGTGCTCGAGGCTCGGGCCGAGCATCCCAAGATAGTCGTGTACTCGGCCCGAGCACCGAGCCCAATGTTATCCTATGGGAGACCCGAGTATTTTTCTGAAATGACCCCCGGCAGCATGTAGAAACCCTAAAAATGTCACAAAAGTCTCAGAAGAGTGCTCAAATGACATGGCAACAGCATGGGGAAGACCCCTTGAAGCATTTATCACTCAAAAGTCACAGCTGTGAACAATTTTGTCCGAGTTTTACGCCATTTTTACGGACTCACCAGAAAACCTTCCAAAATGACACCAAAATGAATTTTCATGGCGGAAATGTTAAAGGCACATACCCAATAGTGAGATAGAGCTAATGTATGTTACTTTTTGAGATTAATACATGAAAGATTTTACGTAAAACATTGTGTGGTACTCCGATGTCCAAAACGCACGTTTTGTGCTTTTTACTAGCGATGTCGGTCATTTTTTTTTTCATTCTTTCTCCCGTCGGTCGGTCTCGCTCTGTCGGTCTCTCTCTGTCTTGTCTGTCCCCCTCTCACAGTCTGTCGGTCAGTCTCCCCCCTCTCTCTTACTTACCGTTCCCCGATCACTGCTGCGGCACTGCACAGCTGTTCACTAAACTCCGGCGGCTTTTCCTCTTTTGAAAAAGCCGGCCGCTCATTAAACAATCTCGTATTCCCTGCTTTCCTGCTTTTTGGTGCCTATGATTGGTTGCAGTGAGACACGCCCCCACGCTGAGTGACAGGTGTCTCACTGCACCCAATCACAGCAGCCGGTGGGCGTGTCTATACTGTGCAGTGAAATAAATAATTAAATAATTAAAAAAAATGGCGTGCGGTCCCCCCAATTTTAATACCAGCCAGATAAAGCCATACGGCTGAAGGCTGGTATTCTCAGGATGGGGAGCTCCACGTTATGGGGAGCCCCCCAGCCTAACAATATCAGTCAGCAGCCGCCCAGAATTGCCGCATACATTATATGCGACAGTTCTGGGACTGTACCCAACTCTTCCCGATTTACCCTAGTGCGTTGGCAAATCGGGGTAATAAGGAGTTAATGGCAGCCCATAGCTGCCACTAAATCCTAGATTAATCATGTCAGGCGTCTCCCCGAGATTCCTTCCATGATTAATCTGTAAATTACAGTTAAAAAACACACACACCCGAAAAATCCTTTATTAGAAATAAAAAACACTAACAAAGTCCCTCATCACCAATTTATTAACCCCAACAAACCCTCCATGTCCGGCGTACTCCACAGTCCTCCAGCGTCGCATCCAGCTGTGCTGCATGAAGGTGACAGGAGCAGCAGAAGACACCGCCGCTCCTGTCAGCTTCACACAGCAACTGAAGACAGCCGCGCGATCAGCTGAGCTGTCACTGAGGTTACCTGGATCCAGCGGTGGATGCAGCGGTGGCCGCGGGTAACCTCAGTGACAGCTCAGCTGATCACGCTACTCACCGCCGCTCCGGTCAGCTCCATGCAGCAACTGAGTTGAGTATAGCGATCAGCTGAGCTGTCACTGAGGTTACCTGGATCCAGCGGTGGATGCAGCGGTGGCCGCGGGTAACCTCAGTGACAGCTCAGCTGATCGCGCTACTCACCGCCGCACCGGTCAGCTCCATGCAGCAACTGAGGTGAGTAGCGCGATCAGCTGAGCTGTCACTGAGGTTAATCGCGGCCACCGCGGGATCCAGCGGTGGCCGTGAGTTACCTGACTGACAGCAGCTGATCGCGCTACTCACCTCAGTTGCTGTGTGAAGCTGACCAGAGCGGCGGTGTATTCTGCTGCTCCTGTCACCTCCATGTAGCAGAGCTGGACGCAACGCTGGAGGTCCGTGGATTAGGCCGGACATGGAAGGTTTGTCGGGGTTAATAAATTGGTGATGAGGGACTTTGTTATTGTTTTTTATTTCTAATAAAGGATTTTTCGTGTGTGTGTGTTTTTTAACTGTAATTTACAGATTAATCATGGAAGGAATCTCGGGGAGACGCCTGACATGATTAATCTAGGATTTAGTGGCAGCTATGGGCTGCCATTAACTCCTTATTACCCCGATTTGCTAACGCACTAGGGTAAATCGGGAAGAGCCGGGTACAGTCCCAGAACTGTCGCATCTAATGTATGCGGCAATTCGGGGCGGCTGCTGGCTGATATTGTTAGGCTGGGGGCTCCCCATAACGTGGAGCTCCCCATCCTGAGAATACCAGCCTTCAGCCGTATGGCTTTATCTGGCTGGTATTAAAATTGGGGGGACCGCACGCCGGTTTTTTTAATTATTTATTTATTTATTTTACTGCACAGTATATACACGCCCACCGGCTGCTGTGATTGGGTACAGTGAGACACCTGTCACTCAGCGTGGGGGCGTGTCTCACTGCAACCAATCATAGGCGCCTGTGGGCGGGGAAAGCAGGGAATATGAGATGGCTGTGTGCAGAGCACAGCGCGCCCGCCGGTATAAAGGCTCGGTCACGCTGTGCAGGCCGGCCAATCACTGCAATTCCACAACTAACAGGGCTGTGGCATTGCAGTGGTCTGCCAGCCAATCCCTGCATGAGGGCTGGCTCTCAAAAGAGCGCCAACATGCAGGGATGAAGACCACGAGTACAGCACGAGTATCGCGAGATTACTCGGTCCCCGCCGAGTAGCCCGAGTACAGTGATACTCGTGCGAGTACCAAGTAGTAACAAGCATACTCGCTCATCACTAATGGTAAACCCTTAAGGTGGTTGTCCAGGACTTTTACGATGATGGCCTATACTTGGGATAGGTCATTATTAGCTGAATGATGGTGGTACGACACGCGGCTCCCCCACCGCTCTGCTGTTTCCCGATGCAGCAGCTGCTGAATGTGCTGAGTTAGTTGTGAAGATGCACAGCGCTATCAGTTGCATAGTGGCCAAAGCTGGGTACTGCAGATTTATGTTCTCTATGAATCAATCTAGGCTCCAAATGTTTGATGCTTTATTTCTTGTGGCGCAGTTTGAATAGCGCTGCCTCTTTGTATGATAGGAAAATTTCGCTATGATAACGGCACAGCGCAACGCGCAGGTGGTGCATATACACACGCCTATAAATGTATACTTATGCCTGTATGTGAATCTGTTGCTTTTTGTCGCTTTCTGCACGTTGCTGCTTGTTTCGTGCTCACTTGCACAGCCGTTACTTTTGAGCTGACGTAAGGACACGGGGAGACGCTGACTTTTGACTGCAGCGGCTAATGGTGTGTCCGGCCTGTCGCGCTCTCAGAAGAAGCTGACACATGGATTGATGTAATCGCAGACGTTCGGCGTTAGATGGATTGTTCTTTTTTCCTGCAGTAACACGGCAAATAAAAAAAAAGAAAAAAGAAAATGCTTCCAATTAGGTTGCACTCTGCACCACTTCTCCAGAAAACAGTATCAAATACG
The DNA here is from genome assembly GCF_048569485.1 of Anomaloglossus baeobatrachus. Lineage (NCBI taxonomy): Eukaryota > Metazoa > Chordata > Amphibia > Anura > Aromobatidae > Anomaloglossus > Anomaloglossus baeobatrachus. Next base: position 13,752,662 of record NC_134355.1, on the reverse strand, counting down.
TTATTAAAGCCGCCACATAGCGCTCCAGTCAATATTACATTCTGAAGACGCATGGACCCTCGTATTAATTAGATGACAACTCCTAAATCTAAGTTAATTATATAAAGTAATACAAAGCGTCGTATAAATGATACATAACCTGCAGCAATACGCAGCAGGGCCGCACATACGGCGCACAACAGTGCCCCCCGGGTGACATCACTTACGTATAAGCACACAGCCGGCGCTCCCCGAGCAATGAACATATCATTAAGCACCAGGCAGGGGATAAGCATGGATCGTCTTGTGACCAGCGATGAGTTAAGGATAATTAGATAATATTTGCTAAATAAAATATTAGCAATAAAATGAACTGGAAATTACCCACCGCGACATATATGAAGACGGATGCTAGTGAAATGTTAAAATCGTGCCTGGACTGGATCTCCACAAGATTAAGGAGAATTCAGTTATTAAACTTTTATTGGTATTTATCCATAAATCCAGGGGTTAACAATCGAAGTCAAAAAGAGTGCGATCATGAATTGGTGCATGCCCTCCAGATCCCTGCACTGCAGTACACCTTATTGGCCAATCAGAGGCCAGCAGCTGACGTCAGTGTGCCAGTCTAATGTGGAGCATTGGCAGTGATGTCATGCGTTGTGCATAGGTGGCACACCAATGTCATCTGCCGGTCAATGTGTCAGCTATAAAAGAGGACATCACACGTCGTGAGAGCGGAGTAAGGTGAAATGAATGGGGATTTTTAAGCATTAGAGAACAGCGGCAGAATAGGGGACATATATATCAGAAGGGGCCCAGGATCGAGGACATATATATCACAAAGAAGCCCAGAATTGGGGACATATATATCAGAAGGGGACCAGGATCGAGGACATATATATCACAAAAGGGTCCAGAATAGGGGACATATATACAAGGATCAGGGACATATATACCAGGAAGGGTCCCAGGATAATTGACATATACACCACAAAGGGGCCCAGGATAGGGGACATATATACAATGATGGGGGACATAAATACCAGGAAGGGTGCCAGTATGTGGGACATACATACCAGGAAGGGTCCCAGTATGGGGGACATACATACCAGGAAGGGTCCCAGTATGGGGAACATACATACCAGGAAGGGTCCCCGTATGGGGAACATACATACCAGGAAGGGTCCCAGGATGGGGGACATTTATACCATGAAGGGCCCCAAGAAAGAGGACATATATACATAATGGGTAATATACATTAGGTATGGAAAGTATTCAGACCCCTTCAAATGTTTCACTCTTTGTTTCATTGTAGCCATTTCGTAAATTCAAAAATGTTCATTTTTTTATCATTAATGTACACTCTGCACCCCAACTTCTTCCATTTAAGGATTATGGAGGCCGCTATGCTCTTAGGAACCTTGAGTACTGCAGAAATTATTTTGTAACCTTGGCCAAATCTGTGTCTTGCCACAATTCTGTCTCTGAGCTCCTTGGGCAGATCCTTTGACCTCATGATCCTCCTTTGGTGTGACCTGCAGTGTGAGCTGTGAGGTCTTATATAGACAGGCGTGAGCCTTTCCAAACCACGTCCTATCAGTTTAATTACACACAGCTGGACTCCAATGAAGGAGTAGAACCATCTCAAGGAGGATCAAAAGGAAATGGACAGCATGTGACTTACATATGAGTGTCTGAGGGGCTGAATACTTATGACCATGTGAGATTTCAGTTTCTCTTTAATAAATTTGCAAAAATTTCTACATTTCAGTTTTTTTCTGGCAAGTTGGGGGATGGGGGCAGAGTGTACATTAATGTGAATTTACTAAATGGCTGCAATGTAACAAAGAGTGAAACATTTCAAGGGGTCTGAATATTTTCCGTACCCACTGTATATACCAGCAAGGGGCCTAAGATCGGGGACATATATACCAGGATGGAGACATATATACCAGGATTAGGGATATAAATACCAGGAAGGGTCCCAGGATGGGAGACACATATACCAGGATGGGGAATATATACCAAGATGGGAGACATACAGTATATACCGGGATTAGGGATATAAATACCAGGAGGGGCCCAGGATTGGGGAGATATATGCCAGGAAGGGGCCAAGGATGGGGAACATATATACTTGGAAGGAGCCTAAGATGGAGGACATTGATCCCTGGAAAAGGCCCCGAATGGGGGACATTATTACAGGATGGGAAACATAACTACATTAAGGGGTGGGGAGCAGCAAATATATATTTATAAGATTTAGAAAATTACAAGGGGCCATACAGCTGACCAACATGCAGTGGGAGAGGGTAGCCAGATCCAAATCTTGCACCAGGGCCCATTGAACTATAGTTACGCAACAGCATAAATCATATACAGATCCCTGTGGCACCCCACTGCTGACTATGGCCCATTTAGAGTATGTACCATTTATGACTACTCTTTGTTTCCTATGTTTTAGCCAATTCCTTACCCAGTTGCATATAGTTTCCCCTAGTCCTTGCTTCTGGAGCTTTAGTATAAGGCTATTATGTGGTACAGTATCAAATGCCTTTGCAAAGTCCAAATAAATCCCATCAGCTGCATTACCAATATCCAGGTTTGCACTTACCCTCTCATAGAACCCCAACAGGTTGGTTAGACACGACTTATCTTTCATGAATCCATGCTTTCTGTCAGTTATTTTATTATTTTCTGCAATATATTTTTGCATGTCATCCCTTAAAATGCCCCCAAAAACTTTGCATACTACTGATGACAGGCTTACTGGACTGTAGTTGCCTGGATGTACCCTCTTACCTTTCTTAAATATCGGTACCACATCAGCAATCTTCCAATCCTGAGGCACCAACCCTGTTACAAGTGAGTTTAAAAAGATGACATACAGCGGTCTGTCAATTACGGAGCTCAATTCCCTCAATATTCGTGGATGAATGCCATCTGGCCCGGGGGATTTGTCAATGTTTAAGTTACTCAGAAGCAGGCGTACTTCTTCTTGTGTTAAATTAATTATATCGGGTGGTGAAGTTTCATTTTTCACTTGTTGAATGATCCCTGGAACAGTCAGTTCCTTGGTGAACACAGATGAGAAGTGCCTGTTTAATATCTCAGTCTTTTGTTTGTCCTCTAAAACTAACTTGTTATTGTATTTTAAGGGGCCGATACTATCCTTTGTTTTCCTTTTGGCAGTAATGTATTGATAAAAGATTTTGGGATTTATTTTAATGTCCTTGGCGATTCTTGTTTCAGTAGCTAGTTTTGCTTGCTTAATTTCTTTTTTACATCTCCTATTGATATCTTTATACTTCTGAAATGCTATTTCTGTATTCTCAGCCTTCAAGATTTTAAACGCACTTTGTTTTTGTTTTATTATACTTTGTACAGTCTTATTTATCCATAGTGGTTTCTATTCATTCCTGGACATTTTAGGAATAAAAAGAAACCACTATGGATAAATAAGACTTCAAACTACCTAGCTAAATAAAAAAGTGTAAAATGGAATATTAATACATCTGTAAAGATGATCAGATTGATTCAATGCAGATCGAATACGAGTGGAATTTCCTGAAACTCAAAGGTCCCATCGAATTCGAACAATGTGCAAATGGCCAAGAAATGTCCGTCAGCATTTTGCACGTTGTAGTGGATGATATCTGTCACCTCCTGCTGCATGGGCGTCCCCCACATCTCTGCCTCTCGCCCCAGTCTCACACTCAGGCCTGCTAAGAATTAGGTAACAGCTTGAGGCGCTGATCACACTGCCCCGCCACACTCATCCTTCCTCCTGTTAATAACTTATTTCTCCTCTGTTTTGTGCCTGTTTTTTCCCATTTGTCCTTCTTCTATCAGCCTCTTTTACATTATACGGAGAGTCAACCATGTTAAATAATGACCATGGCAAACGGACGCAGGATTCATACGGAGCATTGTGACCCCCACATATCATCCGGTGCAGGAACGCAGATCTCACTTCCAATATAGAGAGGACACTCTGAAAGACTGTCATGCGATGTTCGGCTCTGCACACACCTGCTGGCACAGCATCAGCAGACTCTGTTCACACCACAGAGTCTGACAAGCAACCTGAGGCTTCTGAATTGTTCAGCCTAAGCTGGGTGTCGGCTGGTTCAGGTTCACTGATCTTCACTCAGCTCTGCGGGCATTCATTCGTGCACACGTGTGAACAGGACCTAAGAGCCCAGGTTGCTAATTGCCATGTGCAGCTGTCACTTCCCTATTTAATACACAGCTTTCTTCCAGTATGTGCTGATGATAGCTTCAGCATAAGCTCCAGCGATTCCGGTCTTGGTGGTTATCCTGTTTATGGTGATTGGTGTTGCGCTTCTGAGTGGTGTGGACGTTCCCCTGTTGTCCGCATCTTCCTCCCTTTTGCGTTGTCCCCAGGTACACATACTGGCTCTCCTGTGTGTTTTGAGTGCTGTGTGTGTAAGGGGTGGATGGGCCCCTTACAAAGAGGAGCAGTTTTCCCCCCTGAAGATACCCCATGCTGGGGGTAGATAAAGCTGTTAATATTAATGTTAATGATAAATTGTGTTTTTACTGTATTAGTGGGTTTCCCCCCCTAGTGGCCGGGTGGGACGGCTGTCCCCATAGAAACAGTGCAGGAGAGAGGTGGAGCCGGCAGCTTAGGGGAGGGAGAGAGAGTATTGTAGGGAGGAAAGGTTGAGTTTGAGGGAGTCGAGTCCGGGACGGGGGAGCAAGAGCAACGGGGGCAGAGTGTGGGAGTTATGGTGGCAGCTAGCAAAAGAAAGGAGAAAGAAAGTGTCCTAGTCGGTGAAGCAGAGTTGTGTGGGTCAAATCTGTGGTAGCCGGAGCGGGAGCCCGGGTGCAGAAGACTAGAAGTAGCCGGGCAAGGTCCCCTGAGAAGAGAAGACAGGAACAGTTTTTCCCCGGCAGGAATTGTGATTGCGTGTTGCAAGATTCGTGCATTGAGCCTGTTGTGAAACTATGTGCAATAAAATGCCGTTTGGTTCAACTGATGCCCGCCTGCAGAATCTTCCTGCGTCTGTCAATGTGCTTCCTTCATCCACACTCTGCCCCGCAAAACAATCCCCTGTCCCAATAGTGACGGCGGGGCCGGGGGTTAGCCTGTCACGCAGAGGGGCCACGACTACAACCCCCGAGGCACCCCCGGCACCCCGTTACATGTGTACAAGTTTCCATTCTTCCGTGTCGTTTTATAGGGTTTTTTCTTTGTGTTTTCCTGCCCGCCCCAAAGGTGGGTGACAGGGGGAGTAAGATCAGGGCTCGGACAGGAGTTAGGGTCACGTTGGTGGTTCAGACCTGGTTACCATCAAATCTACCTCCGAGATAAGAACAGCTCAGGGTCTCTAGTCTGAGGGCCAGGCTGGGGGCCCCTGTCCTGTCATTACATCCCTGTGACAAAGATAAAAACAAGAAGCAATCAAATGCTTTTGGCTACATTCTCACAAGCCTGTCAATTCATTTTTCGGCACATGCAAAAATCTCACAGCATGCATTAGATTCTTCCGTTTTTCCGACAAGATGCACCAAATCAAGTCTATGGATGTGCAAAAAAATTCAGATCCCATGTGCAGCTGCATTATAGCATCCAAATGTTATGGATACTTTGCTGTTCTTTTACATAATATACTACATTTCTTTAGTTTTGGAAATTGTTAGCAGCTACTGTATAAAATCGGACTCAATACGGATGACAAATGAGCAAAAAAATCGCCCAGGTTTTGTGGATGAAACTCAAAGTTTTATGCCTTTAACTATGTATCGATTTACAGTAAATTTGTTCCCCACAAATTGATTTGATTTTTTTTCTTAATTTTCTGACCCTAAAAATTTCAAAAGGTCCAATCATCTCTATGGGTTACGTAGATGATCGGCTATATACGGTAACTTCATTGCAAATTGTAACCTGGTGCCCAAATAATACCGCTAAATAGTGAGGCTATACAGCGACCAGAATATTGTAGTAGTGTCGCCACCTGCAGACAAGTGGGGTGGTGGCACAGCGCACACGTACACGGGAGGTCCATCTGTATATGTGAGAAGGGGGACTCGGGCAATATTACTATATTGGGGGGTTTATCTGGGGACAATACAATATTTTTTTTGAGCCACTCAGGTCATTTTTATAAAGGGGGTTCAATGGGTTTCATTGTATTTGTGGGGCACTCAGGGCATTACTAATTGGTAAGGGCACACTCAGCAAGCTTTATTACTTTTTGTGGATTACTGAGGGGCACTATTCCTCATTGAGGGAATTTAGTCATTATTTTTAGGAGAAACACATGGAAATTATTCCTATTTAGGAGCAATATCAAACATTAAGTTGGGATTTAAGGTTTCATTATAACTTTACAAGAGCCCACAGGGTATTACGGCCGTCACAGGACACAGTATTACTATTTCAGTGTCAAAAAGGTCAGTATTACTTTCTGGGGTGCTCAGAAGTTGCATTAATATTTTCTAGAGGGCAATTTTACCATTTAGCGAGCAGAAAAGAGGCATTTTTATTATGTAGAGACACAGGAATGGACACAATTACTATGTAGAGGCCCAATAATGGGCATTATTACTATGTAGAGGCCCAATAATGGGCATTATTACTATGTAGAGGCCCAATAATGGGCATTATTACTATGTAGAGGCACAATAATGGGCATTATTACTATCTAGAGGCCCAATAATGGGCATTATTACTATGTAGAGGCACAATAATGGGCATTATTACTATGTAGAGGCCCAATAATGGGCATTATTACTATGTAGAGGCACAATAATGGGCATTATTACTATGTAGAGGCCCAATAATGGGCATTATTACTATGTAGAGGCACAATAATGGGCATTATTACTATGTAGAGGCCCAATAATGGGCATTATTACTATGTAGAGGCACAATAATGGCCATTATTACTATGTAGAGGCCCAATAATGGGCATTATTACTATGTAGAGGCACAATAATGGGCATTATTACTATGTAGAGGCACAATAATGGGCATTATTACTATGTAGAGGCACAATAATGGGCATTATTACTATGTAGAGGCACAATAATGGGCATTATTACTATGTAGAAGCCTAATAATGGATATTATTACTATGTAGAGGCACAATAATGGACACAATTACTATGTAGAGGCACAGTAATGGGCATTATTACTATGTAGAGGCACAGTAATGGGCATTATTACTATGTAGAGGCACAATAATGGGCATTATTACTATGTAGAGGAACAATAATGGGCATTATTACTATGTAGAGAACTAATAATGGGCATTATTACTATGTAGAGGCACAATAATGGGCATTATTACTATGTAGAGGCACAATAATGGGCATTATTACTATGTAGAGGCACAGTAATGGGCATTATTACTATGTAGAGGCACAGTATTGGGCATTATTATGTAGAGGCACAATAATGGGCATTATTACTATGTAGAGGCAGAGTAATGGGCATTATTACTATGTAGAGGCACAGTATTGGGCATTGTTATTATGTAGAGGCACAATACTGGCCATTATTACTATGTAGAGGCACAGTAATGGGCATTATTACTATGTAGAGGCACAGTAGTGGGCATTATTACTATGTAGAGGCACAGTAGTAGGCATTATTACTATGTAGAGGCACAGTAGTGGGCATTATTACTATGTAGATGCACAGAATTGGGCATTATTACTATGTAGAGGGACAGTATTAGGCATTATTGTTATGCAGAGGCACAGTAGTAGGCATTATTACTATGTAGAGGCACAGCATTGGGCATTGGTATTATGTAGAGGCACATGATTAGGCATTGTTGTTATGCAGAGGCACAGTAGTAGGCATTATTACTATGTAGAGGCACAGTATTAGGCATTGTTGTTATGCAGAGGCGCAGTAGTAGGCATTATTACTATGTAGAGGCACAGCATTGGGCATTGGTATTATGTAGAGGCACAGTATTGGGCATTGTTGTTATGTATAGGCACAGTATTGGGCATTGTTGTTATGTAGAGGCACAGTATTGGGCATTGTTGTTATGTAGAGGCACAGTATTGGGCATTGTTGTTATGCAGAGGCACAGTAGTAGGCATTATTACTATGTAGAGGCACAGTATTAGGCATTGTTGTTATGCAGAGGCACAGTATTGGGCATTGTTGTTATGCAGAGGCACAGTATTGGGCATTGTTGTTATGTAGAGGCACAGTATTGGGCATTGTTGTTATGTAGAGGCACAGTATTGGGCATTGTTGTTATGCAGAGGCACAGTAGTAGGCATTATTACTATGTAGAGGCACAGTATTGGCATTGTTGTTATGTAGAGGCACAGTATTGGGCATTGTTGTTATGCAGAGGCACAGTAGTAGGCATTATTACTATGTAGAGGCACAGCATTGGGCATTGTTATTATGTAGAGGCACAGTATTGGGCATTGGTATTATGTAGAGGCACAGTATTGGGCATTGGTATTATGTAGAGGCACAGTATTGGGCATTGTTGTTATGTAGAGGCACAGTATTGGGCATTGTTGTTATATAGAGGCACAGTAGTAGGCATGCTGATTCTATAAAAGCTTTTTCTTTGTTGGTCACAAGCCAGAAGTGGACCTTCCGGGAATGTATTCATGTGAAGACTTTGTAAGTCATATGAGCAGATTGTATTTATTTAAATTTCTAACACAACTATAGTACAAATAATTATTCTGATCGTAAACTGTAGAGTGTCAGAGACAATGACATTGTGATAAGAGAAACCATATAAGACAAATATTTCTGTTTTGGAGTGAGCGCATCTAGATTGACGATCCTTTTCTTCCCATCGCTTGACATTCTTTTCATACTCTCCCTGTTAGCAGCTCGGGATTACGCTTTCTAAGCCCATGAATTCTGTTCCATCTATTTTGTGATTGTGCTTCTTTATAATGTATTGACAATGGATGACCTTCTGAGCCGATGGCAATATTCCTCCAATGCTTCCTTAATCTTTTGTATCGAGGATGCTCTTGTCCTACATATCTCTTGATACATGTGCATTGTCAAATATATAACACATGGAATCTGATCAGTTATATGGCACTTGATATTGAATAAAACATCTTTCCTCTGAATTAGTGTTCTACTTTATGTTTTAGGTCAAATAGATTCTGCATCTGAATAAAGTCCGTGCTTTTTAAAAAATTGCAGGTTGTATTTTTTTGTTTGTGTTTTTTTTACAGTTGGCATTGTTTTTCTTTATCAATGAGGCAAATTTGTTATTTTATCCTTTTACAAGGGTCAATATTTATTTATAATATTTGAAAATATATCTCCATCCTTTAGCAGTAATCAGTTCTCTAATAATTTTTTTTATATGTGTTGTGAAGATTCATCAAACTTGTATGAAAATGAAAACTGGTCATAAAGATAAAGCTATTGATTGTGGTGAACTTTCATTATAATCTAGGTTGTTCATCTCCCATAAACACAGTAAAAAAATTTTTCGTTCTTACTGCTATTTAGAATGAAATATAAACTAAAATGAAAGACATTTTGTCTTTTTTATGGATAAAAATGGTGTCATCTATAAATTTCTCCCAGAGTACAAAACCCACTTTAAGATGACCCCATGGGAAGAGGGATAAGAGTTTCCATGTTTCTACATACAAGTTAGCATAGTTGGGGCCATATCCAGACCCCATAGCGGTCCCCTAAGACTACAAATAAAAAGTAATTTTGCATACCTTCTATCAAAATGCCATCTCCTGATATAACAATTAAAAAAACTTTTCTCAGTAATGAAAAAATTAAAAACTCTAATTATAGAAATCTTTATCACTGCCTATTCCCAAGGAAATGAACTGCAACTTGTACACTGATGAGCAAAAGGATAACAATGTTTTGAATGTTATCTCACCGTTCACTACAGCTTTAAGCATGAGACATCTGTCATTTTATAGACAATAATCATGGCTATCTCATACTTAAATTTGATTTCCAGCTATTTAGAATATGATTAGTTTTGCAGATTCTTGTCATGTCACTGCATTGTTACTGTTTTGCTCCTAAAAATCTATAGTTTTATTTTTATTTTTTGTTAGTATTTTATAAATCCACCTTTGGCTTTCAGCTGTGCTTGAATCCTTCTGGTCATGCTTGCGATCAGATTCAAGCATGTCTTGACTGCAATGTGATTCCTGGTCTCTTCCCCACGTTCCCAGTGTTGGTGTATACTGGTCAGGTTTCTTCTCCATGTTCCCAGTGTTGGTGTATACTGGTCAGGTCTCTTCTCCACGTTCCCAGTGTTGGTGTGTACTGGTCAGGTCTCTTCTCCACGTTCCCAGTGTTGGTGTATACTGGTCAGGTCTCTTCCCCGCGTTCCCAGTGTTGGTGTATACTGGTCAGGTCTCTTCTCCACGTTCCCAGTGTTGGTGTATACTAGCCAGGTCTCTTCTCCACGTTCCCAGTGTTGGTGTATACTGGTCAGGTCTCTTCTCCATGTTCCCAGTGTTGGTGTATACTGGTCAGGTCTCTTCTCCACGTTCCCAGTGTCGGTGTATACTGGTCAGGTCTCTTCTCCACGTTCCCAGTGTTGGTGTATACTGGTCAGGTCTCTTCTCCACGTTCCCAGTGTCGGTGTATACTGGTCAGGTCTCGTCTCCACGTTCCCAGTGTTGGTGTATACTGGTCAGGTCTCTTCTCCACGTTCCCAGTGTCAGTGTATACTGGTCAGGTCTCCTCTCCACGTTCCCAGTGTTGGTGTATACTGGTCAGGTCTCTTCCACACGTTCCCAGTGTTGGTGTATACTGGTCAGGTCTCTTCTACACGTTCCCAGTGTTGGTGTATACTGGTCAGGTCTCTTCTCCACGTTCCCAGTGTTGGTGTATACTGGTCAGGTCTCTTCTCCACGTTCCCAGTGTTGGTGTATACTGGTCAGGTGTCCTCTCCACGTTCCCAGTGTCGGTGTATACTGGTCAGGTCTCTTCTCCACGTTCCCAGTGTTGGTGTATACTGGTCAGGTCTCTTCTCCACGTTCCCAGTGTTGGTGTATACTGGTCAGGTCTCTTCTCCACATTCCCAGTGTTGGTATATACTGGTCAGGTCTCTTCTCCATGTTCCCAGTGTTGGTGTATACTGGTCAGGTCTCTTCTCCATGTTCCCAGTTTTGGTGTATACTGGTCAGGTCTCTTCTACACGATCCTAATGTTGGTGTATACTGGTCAGGTCTTTTCTTCACGTTCTTAGTGTTGGTGTATCCTGGTCAGGTTTCTTCTCCACGTTCCCACTGTTGGTGTATACTGGTCAGGTTTCTTCTCCATGTTTCCACTGTTGGTGTATACTGGTCAGGTTTCTTCTCCACGTTCCTAGTGTTGATGTATACTGGTCAGGTCTCTTCTCTACGTTCCCAGTGTTGGTGTATACTGGTCGGGTCTCTTCTCCACGTTCTTAGTGTTGGTGTATACTGGTCAGGTCTCTTCTCTACGTTCCCAGTGTTGGTGTATACTGGTCGGGTCTTTTCTCCACGTTCTTAGTGTTGGTGTATACTGGTCAGGTCTCTTCTCCACGTTCCCAGTGTCGGTGTATACTGGTCAGGTCTCTTCTCCACGTTCCCAGTGTTGGTGTATACTGGTCAGGTCTCTTCCACACGTTCCCAGTGTTGGTGTATACTGGTCAGGTCTCTTCTACACGTTCCCAGTGTTGGTGTATACTGGTCAGGTCTCTTCTACACGTTCCCAGTGTTGGTGTATACTGGTCAGGTCTCTTCTCCACGTTCCCAGTTTTGGTGTATACTGGTCAGGTGTCCTCTCCACGTTCCCAGTGTTGGTGTATACTGGTCAGGTCTCTTCTCCACGTTCCCAGTGTTGGTGTATACTGGTCAGGTCTCTTCTCCACGTTCCCAGTGTTGGTATATACTGGTCAGGTCTCTTCTCCACATTCCCAGTGTTGGTATATACTGGTCAGGTCTCTTCTCCATGTTCCCAGTGTTGGTGTATACTGGTCAGGTCTCTTCTCCATGTTCCCAGTGTTGGTGTATACTGGTCAGGTCTCTTCTACACGGTCCTAATGTTGGTGTATACTGGTCAGGTCTTTTCTTCACGTTCTTAGTGTTGGTGTATCCTGGTCAGGTTTCTTCTCCACGTTCCCACTGTTGGTGTATACTGGTCAGGTTTCTTCTCCATGTTTCCACTGTTGGTGTATACTGGTCAGGTTTCTTCTTCACGTTCCTAGTGTTGATGTATACTGGTCAGGTCTCTTCTCTACGTTCCCAGTGTTGGTGTATACTGGTCGGGTCTCTTCTCCACGTTCTTAGTGTTGGTGTATACTGGTCAGGTCTCTTCTCTACGTTCCCAGTGTTGGTGTATACTGGTCGGGTCTCTTCTCCACGTTCTTAGTGTTGGTGTATACTGGTCAGGTCTCTTCTCCACGTTCTTAGTGTTGGTGTATACTGGTCGGCTCACTTGGGGATGTATACAGTTTTTTTCTTCAACTCTACCCACAAGTGTTTGATTGGGTTGAGGTCTGGGGACTGTGGGACAATCCAGCTCCTCTACTTCATTGTCATTGAACCATTTCTCCTCCAGTCTCACCATATGCCTCGGGTCGCTCTCCTGCTAGAACACTATGTCGTCCTTTTCATACCTATAATACTCGAGTGTATGAAGTAACTTGTCTTGTAGGACACTCACATATAGCTCTGCATTGAGACCACCATCCATCCTGGTTAAGTATCCACCGTAAACACCCCCATATCATCAGGCTTCCTCCACCGAAATTTACAGTTCTTTCAATTTCTTGATCCGTTATCCCCTTTATTCCCTTGTTTCTTCCAGACCCATTTTCCCCATCAGAGCCGTATATTGACTTTTGTCTCATCGCTCCAAATCATCTGTTTTCATTCGTCCACTTTTTGTACTTTCTTGCAAACTCGAGCCAATGCTTCTTATGATGATATGTAAGTCGAGGCTTCTTCACCTTTTTTCGGCCACCATTTCAGACTTGTGTAACGTGCGTCGCTCGGTTCTTGCATGGACATCTGTGATCTCACTATATGGAGCAGACGAGCCATCTACACTGCTGAGTGTCTCCAGAACTGATAGATCTTGTGATGAGACGACTTGGTGACTCCGAAATTTTGCCTGGATGCCTCCTCTTGGCTTTTGAATTGATGGACGGACTTTATTTTGTTTATTTCCATCTGTCATGGCCTCACATGATGCAGTTTGGCAATTCTCTTGGCAGAAAGATCACTATCAATGAGCTGGATGATGCTGCTTCACTTTTCGCTCTCTGAGGAAGAATAACGCACAAAACGCACGTCGGGGTTTGCAGTGAACAGGACCATATATCAGGGTAGTTAATTCTATTTATATAATTTGTTACTTATGCGAGACATACAATGGGATTGCCCTCACATTGAAAAATGGTATTTATTTGATCCAGCTCTGTATAACATAGTATTAAAATATCTACCTTTTGATATAATGTAATTTATTACCAAACTATATTTATTTATTGGTCAATGCATGATGCACTTTATTTTACTGTTTCACTGCTACTAATTCTGTCCATGAATAATTTTTGTCCAATTAATTTATTTTTACGATGTAATCTGTATTTTTAATATATTTATTAATAAAATTCAGTATTTTATCTACATAAAATTGTTTTGTCACTATCCCCTCTTTTTGAGCATTTCATATTGGCTCCAAATTGTGTATTTTCTTATTGACTGCTTCTCTTTAACTGGGAAATTTTCTTCATGGCTCCTCGTCTCAAACCAGTGACCTTTCACTTGAAATCATTGTAATAACACACTGAGCTATTAGGGAATGAGTGTAATTTGTAGGGTACAGGAATCAGGAGCAAAACAGTAACAATGCAGTGACGAGACAAGAATCTGCAGAACTAATCATATGCTAAATAGCTGCAAGTCACATTTATATGTGAGATAGCCAAGATGATTCTCAAAGCTGTAGAGGATGGTGAGATATGGAGCCAGAAATTCAAAAGTGCAAAACATTGTTACCCTTTTGCTTGTAAGTGTATCGGATGGAATATGTCAGAAACTACTGAAAAGAAAACCCTCCAATATAGTTAGGAGGGAGAATTTTAGCCAATAAATCAGTTGTCAGATAAAAAACAACTATATTTCATTTATTCTATATGAAATCCTGAGCTAAGTCAAGCAGGGTTATCCTTTATAGAAGGCCACCGGTCTCCGTGAATAGCAATGTGTTCCCTGTACTGTTGAGCACATATGATATTGGGAGAGTTTTCAGTGTGACTTCTCCCTTTCTCCCTGTGATATCTTGTTATTTTCTGCCCCTTTAATGACTGTTTACTTGGAAATCATTTACCATTTTTCTCCTCTGTATGAAAGTTCAGTGAAGAAAGTGACTAGATATATAGAGATATCCGCTCCTCGATAATATTCACTTGTTTTCACAGTAAACCGTATTTTTCTCAGTTCTCTATGATTGTCATTAAGCAATATTTATACTCATAAAAAAAGAACATTGCGGAGACACTGCTCCCCGGGGTTTAATAAGACACAAGGCTCATCACAGACGCATCTCCACTGACCCCAAAATCACAGCTTCCCGAGATGTGGAGATGGGTTAATAGTAGTGCGCAAAGTGGAAATAAGGAGAGGTAAACAACAAAATACTTCATGCTTTAAAACTTTAAAACCACATAAACCAAAAGGACAGAGCTGCCGGGAAACACAAGAAAACTTCCTTCAAGTTGGAGGACGTTCTTTAATCTACAAACCAAGGACAAGGACAAAGTGGCGAATCTCCTGGGAGGAAAAAAAGAGTAACACAGTATAAAAAATATATTATGAGTAGAATCTTATCTCTGAAATGTGTCAATCTGTAATGTTTCTTTATTAAAATGGAAAACCCAAGGGAAACCCACAAAAATGCACAAATGCCACGCAGATGTTGTCCTTGGTTGGATTTAAAGCCCAGCACTTCTGGAGAACAGGGTCACTGCGGATCCACCATGGAGGAAAGACACAACTCAGAACCTGTTCTTTCTAATCCTAAATGTAAAGAGAAGCAAACAGAAGGATATGAAGAAGAAAAATGTGAAGGGTGAAAAAAGATGAGTAAAGGCATAGGAAAGACGAAAAAGAAAGAGAAGATGATGCTAGGTATATGAGAAGTAATGAAAGGAAACGAAGAAAGATGGACAAGACCGAAGGAAGGAAAACTACGAATGTATCCAGTGCCGACACATTGCACATAATAATATTATCGCCATTTTAGGATTATGAGCAGCTGCAGTGCCCAGAGGGCCACCACTAGTAATTTCAGGCCCCCTGGAGACTCCGCCCAGGCTCCACCTCAGCTCCGCCTCCACCACCCCTCAAACTTTCCACTGTCTCACTGCCACTATTGCAAAAATATACATATATATATATATATATATACACACACATACGCGCACACACAGTCATAGCCAAAACTGTTAGCACCCATGAAGTTGTCCCTGAAAATGAAGTATTTCTCTCAAAAAATCAATACACCTCCTATCCCAGCCCTCTCCATAATACCCCTGAAGTGACCTCGGGTAAGGCCGCGGCTGAGTTCCCATAATCTGCGCCAACAAAATCCCCACGCTCAGATTTTATGTAAAGGTACATTTCTTTACTGGTAAACATCTCAATGACACACGCCGCTGGCTTAGCAGCACACATAACCAGGGATTGCTATCCGGGTCTTTAACTTCAGACGCGCGGCACAGAACACAAAAAAACAGCAATGATAAACAAGAATTCTGTCCCTGACTTGCCCTATAGGTTACATTACCAGTCCAAAACACAAGGAGGGAGGGCTCCCACGTAGCAGGCCTGGACTTCGGGTAACCGGCGGCGACTCCAAGGGAGAGAAGTGGGAAGATCTTCAGCCCTCTCAACAGAGAACTAGCTTACAGTCTCTTGGTACGGAAGAAGGAGACGGCCTGGAGGTCCCTTGAGTCCAGTATCCCGTCTGCAGCAGTTCTGGCAATCCCTCACACTTCAGCGATGAGGGCAGTCCGAGGCAGGTCTGCTCAGGTCTAGCTCCAGTATCTCAGTGTCCTTTTCCCGCACTTTTACTTCCTGTACAACAAGTGCCTGAGGGAGGGGATCAGATTTTACAGCGTCCACCTCTCAAGCAGTTTCAGCACTTGTCCACAAGGTGGCAGCACCATCATGTGTAATGTCAGTCTCCATGTCCATTTTAATCACAAAACAGTCAGAGCTGCTCGCCTCGTTACACCCCCTCTACACAAGACACCCTCTACACCACCCCTTTCTATAATATCTCTCCCACACTGCCTCTCTGTATAATATCCCCCACACACACTGTCCCTTTGTATAATATCCCCCACACTGCCCCTCTATATAATATCTCACACACACTGTTCCTCTGTATTATATTTCTCCCATACACTGCCTCTCTGTATAATATCCCATAATATATAAATGTCCCATCCGGGGCCACTCTTGATATATATATATATATATATATATATATATATATATATATATATACGGTATATATATATATATATATATATATATATATATATATATATATTGCCCTCCTATGCACATTTTGGTATATATGTCTCCATCCTCGTTTCTGTCCCTTCCTGATATATATACAGTACAGACCAAAAGTATGGACACACCATCTCATCTCTAGAACAACTTTTAAGAGGAGACTTTGTGCAGCAGCCTTCATGGTAAAATAGCTGCTAGGAAACCACTGTTAAGGACAGGCAACAAGCAGAAGAGACTTGTTTGGGTAAAGAACACAAGGAATGGACATTAGACCAGTGGAAATCTGTGCTTTGGTCTGATGAGTCCAAATTTGAGATCTTAGGATCCAACCACCGTGTCTTTGTAGAAAAGGTGAACGGATGGACTCTACATGCCTGGTTCCCACCGTGAAGCATGGAGGAGGAGGTGTGATGGTGTGGGGGTGCTCTGCTAGTGACACTGTTGGGGATTTATTCAAAATTGAAGGCATACAGAACCAGCATGGCTACCACAGCATCTTGCAGCGGCGTGCTATTCCATCCGGTTTGCGTTTAGTTGGACCATCATTTATTTTTCAACAGAACAATGACCCCAAACACACCTCCAGGCTGTGTAAGGGCTATGTGACTAAGAAGGAGAGTGATGGGGTGCTACGCCAGATGACTTGGTCTCCACAGTCACTAGACCTGAACCCAATCGAGATGGTTTGGGGTGAGCTGAACCGCAGAGTGAAGGCAAAAGGGCCAATAAGTGCTAAGAATCTCTGGGAACTCCTTCAAGACTGTTGGAAAACCATTTCCGGTGACTACCTCTTGAAGCTCATCAAGAGAATGCCAAGAGTGTGCAAAGCAGTAATCAAAGCAAAAGGTGGCTACTGTGAAGAACCTAGAATATAAGACATATTTTCAATTGTTTCACACTTTTTTAAGTATTTAATTCAAATGTTTTAATTCATAGTTTTGATGCCTTCAATGTGAATCTACAATTTTCAGAGTCATGAAAATAAAGAAAACTCTTTGAATGAGGTGTGTCCAAACTTTTAGTCTGTACTGTATATCAGACTCATAATGTGGAATATGGGCAATTAGGATGGTATGTGCATGATTAATGATTAATGATTAATTAATAATTAATTATTACACACTTGTGACGCCCTGGCAAAACCAGGTTGTCACAGAGGTTGTACAAATCTCTCAGGTACACGACTCCATCCTCCGTGGCAGACCAACACAAAACCCTCACCCAGGTACAACACCAGCCAGTAAAACCTAGTCACCCCCCATGGCAATAGGGACACACCAGTGGGCGGGATCAGGTGGATGGGAGCGCCCACCTAGGGGTCCTGAGGTGTTCTGGGAGGGAACAAGAGAGAAGAGAACAGGACTGACAGTTGGAGTGTGAAGTGACAGCGGAGTCAGGGATTGGGGCCCCTGGACTACCGGACTAGGTGGCAGACGGCAGAGCAGGACCACAGGTGACGGAGATCTTAAGTGGACCGGGGCAGGGTTGTAGCCCGCCGGTGCCGAAAGCGGGAATCCGGTCCAGAGGCCGTGCACAGTCGGGGTGCCTGGACCCTAGGGCGAGGAAGGTTTCAAGCCCCTTGTCAATTGACCAGCCAGGGATAAGGTTTCAGGCCTTGTTCCACAGTAAGCAAGGAGAGCGAAACGGAAGCCCAACACGGGGGATAGGGTGTCCGCCAGAACCCACAGAGATCCCAAGAGTCAGATTTCGCGGGCCACAGCTCCCAACATACAAAGTACCGGGAGTGGACTTCCCCATTCCAAGCGGAGTTGTCCCATTGAAGACACAAATTCTGAGTGCAGGAGGAAGGGACCCCTCTTTGCTACACCAGGGTGTGGGACCCGAATACACCCGCCGGAGGCGACCAGTCACTGTCAGTTTGGTTTACCACTGGACTCTGTATGCAATTCTTTGGAACTGTGAGTACACCATCCATCTCCGGTCCATCCCTGCATGACATTCTCCGCAACCATTACTCCCATTCACCTGGGCCCCGAGACTACACCTCCCCTACCCGTGGAGGGGATTCCATCCTACTGCCCCGCTCCATCAGCCCCGGGCGTCCCTTATCCAGGCAGCGGCGGTGCTACCAACTCTCACCGCAACCCACGGGTGGAGTCACTGACAAAGTAATCCCCTGTAAATACCCCCCTTCCTACGGTTGTGAGGACGGGCGGCCGCATGAGCCCTGGGACCGGCCACCACTCGAGCCACAGTAACGGACCCGGATCCGAGCAGCACCTGCAACTGTTCGGCCCCCCGTCCGCAACACACTCTGGCCATAAATATGTGTGAGGAGCAGAGCCGCGGAGCGTTCTTTATGTTCAGCCATTAGTGACCCTTCCTTTTTCTCTGCATTCTTCTATTCTCCATTATCAGGTTATTTGTGGTCCTACATTTTCAGCGTAAAGGAGATTTATTACTACGTCACGCGGTATCTGTGTTATTAGGAAGATATCGGGGAGCAGATCAGCAATTACAAGTCTGGTCGGTTGTGTCTGGCTCCTTATAATAGCAACCAGCTATAATCTGTAATTAAAGGAATAGACAATTAGGACTTGTGTGATAAAGGGAGAGATGCATGGGAGACACCATGATGAAGAGGACCAAGGTCTACCTCCACCCTCCAGACCATCAATGAAGGGCTACTTTTTACACAGGAACATGGTCCTCAGATCTCAGATTGTTAAAGAACCGATCAAGATTTTTGAACCTAAAGTCTATTATTGTTTGGACACAAATTAGCCATGACTATTTGTAAAAGAGATTGTCCCAGGTTCCCAGGATAAGTGATGACTTACCGATGGCTGGGGTCTCGCACCACCATCCTGTCCTGGATCCGGGGTTGAACGCTTTGTCCACCCACCAGTTCGTAATGCCACACGTTTGTTGGCCTTTAATCTGGCTCAGGTGGGAGCATACTTCCTGAGAATTATGGAAGTCGGCTCATGCTGCTACATCATGCGGCCATTCCTGCTAAGCCACAAGACCAATCCATGTCTGCTACACTCAGCTCTGCCAGTGTCTTTCTAAGCGAAAAACTCATCTCTGCTGTTCCAAGGTGCTTGTTCGCACACTCGGCTCTGCTATATCAAGGTGCCTGTCTGCCTACTTGGCTCTGCTATTCCAGGGTGCTGTTTGCACATTCATTCCTGCTACATCAAGCAGCCATCCAGCATCTCCTGCTCCACTGTTTCATGTTTTTATATGTTCTGTCCAGCATACCCAGCGCCATTGATTCTCGTTCTGTTCCACATATCCAGCTTGGCAGTTTCACATGACATTGAGTTATCCTCTTGCTGCCCCAATGCTCCCATTAAAGCTTTTCATCTGTTATGGACATGATTATATGAAGATACCCAAAATAACAGCACTCACAATGGCGCTTGCACTGTGCACCGCACCCAGATCTGCATTCAGACATCATAAATCTTATTAGACATTGTGGGACTTTCCTGGGATTTAAAGATGATTCAGCTTATTAGAGAATATATCTTTGTACCGTGTTAGCCAGTAGAGATAAAAAAATTGTTTAAAAGAACTGAAGTCCTCATTCCTCCTCACCCATAATTACTTTGCATTTGACAATGACATATATCTACAGGAGACTGGGACGGCAATGGGAAGCAAAATGGCACCACAATATGCAAATCTTTTCATGGCCAAGCTTGAGAGTGACTTCTTATCCTCTTGTCCTATCAGGCCTCTAGCTACTACCGATACATTGACGATATTAATCATCTGGACAGAGTCTGAGGAGCAGCTGAAGACCTTCCATGAACACTTTCATCAGTTTCATCCCACCATCAGCCTAACACTCAGCTACTCCTGCACGGAAAGCAACTTCTTGGACACCATCATTAAACTACGGAACAATGAAATAGAGACATCCCTGTACAAGAAGCCATTGACCGTCCAACATACCTGAAATGGGACAGTTTTCATCCAAAACACATAAAAAACTCTATTGTATACAGCCAGGCCATCAGGTACAATCGGATATGTTCCAACAGTACAGATAGAGACAATCACCTTGAGGGCCTCAGAAAGACCTTTCTGAATCAAGGCTACCGCCCAAGAACAATTGAAAACCAGATTGCAAGAGCCACCAGAATATCAAGAAACCATCTCCTACATTATAAAACTAAAGAAGAAACCAGCCGGGTCCCTCTTGTGATCACCTACAATCCACATCTGGAGGTGTTTAGAGGAGCTGCACGGAAACTACAACCATTACTGCAAAAAGATGCCCGGTTAAAATCTATTTTTCCAGACCCCCCACTTCTGTGTTTTAGGAGCCCCCGAATCTAAGAAGCATCATTGTCAGAAGCTCCCTGTCCTCTCCAACACCAACAGGAACATTTCCCTGCAACCAGAAAAAATGTAAGACCTGTCCATATATACTGACAACGGACAAGATAAAGATCCCCAGATCACATCAGGACTACAAGATCCCAGGTACCTTCAGCTGCACCACAACCAATGGGGTGTACTTAATTATATGTACCAAATGTCCAACTGGGGGTCTGTATGTAGGGGAGACCGGACAACAGCTCAGGACAAGGATGAATTCTCACCGCCACACAATTAGAGAAAAAAGAATAGATCTACCTGTGGCCAAACATTTTTGTAACCCAGACCACAGCATCATGGACATGAAATTGCTGGTATTGAAAGGGAATTTCAAGTCCCAGAGAGACAGGAGACTATGGGTGTACTAACTTATGGTGACCGGTGACACATTCAGAGCAGGAATGAAGGGGTCTCATGGATTCATGTCTTTTTACATCAGTTAAGAGATGTGCTCCTCTGACCATCCGAGCGCGTCACAGCCCGGACCAGACCCTGATCAGAGGACAATAAAACCTTCACACTGAACTGCAGCAAAATTTATGGCCACAACAGTTTCCCCCTGCCATAGAGATAGTTCTTTTTTATATAACTTGTTTTTTTTTACTGCCCCATTCTATGTCCTGTTGAGTATAAATATGTGACTCTTCAGATTTTGTGTTATACCATGCCTGATGAAGAGACCTGAGTAGTCTGGAAAGCTTGCAATTATTACCATTGTGGCGCCCCTGACCTGGTCAGGCACCACTGAGTACTGCACCCATGCTGGGGACAGTACAATACAGGTAATCCAGAAGGCTGACCGAGGTGTGACTACACAGGCGCATAGTGATCAGGTCTCACACATGTACCTATGAGAGGACCCCTGGGGATCCCAGGAGGGGGAAAAGCCTTCACCTTCACTGGAATAGTGGAGGGGGCCAAAAGCCTCCATCTCCTCTCAAGGGGTGTGGTAAGAGAGCCTGGTTGCTAGGTGGCGTAGGCAAGAACAGGAGAGGAGGAGCAGTGAGCCGGTTCAGTGCAGAGTCCAGGGAGCTCCGAGAGGAGCTGACCCCTTCCCCTGGGGCTGTTGCAGTCTGACAGCGCCCGCGCAGTGGCTACCGACGGGGGAGAACGGTCACCTAGGAGTGCTACCCGAAACCCGTCTCCAGCTAAAGAGAGAGCACAGAGTGGGAAGTAAGGAGACTGCTAGGGAGTACCAGGCCCAAACGGGCGGCAGATCCCGGAGCGGGGATAGATCCACCTT
The DNA here is from genome assembly GCF_048569485.1 of Anomaloglossus baeobatrachus. Lineage (NCBI taxonomy): Eukaryota > Metazoa > Chordata > Amphibia > Anura > Aromobatidae > Anomaloglossus > Anomaloglossus baeobatrachus. Next base: position 13,730,560 of record NC_134355.1, on the reverse strand, counting down.
TCCTTGCTAAACCTGCCGGTGTGGGGCCCTCAAAGCCCACACCACAACACCCAAAAGCCGCAGCCACGTAGCCACAGTTAGGGCCCATAGTTCACAGGAGGCAAGCAGCTGGAGTGATCTGGTCCAGGCAACAAGCAAACGGCAAACGAAGGGGAGAGAGGCTTCAGCAACTTCCCTGGGTGACCCCCATAGGGACTAAAAGTCGGGGTTACCACAAACCACCAAGGGCTAAGGAAGGCGAGTTGGTAGTCACCATCAGAAGTCAGCCTGAAGGATACCTGGTTCCAGCCTGGTTCATCCCAGCTACGCCCGGGTTACTCACCCTGCCATCAACTGTGAGTAAAACCCCTGAAAGACATTCTGCTTGTGTGGAGTTATTCTGCGCCTTGTGGTTCTACACACCTATACAGGGCCCTGGGGCTTGCCTCACTCTCAGGAGGCTATCCCAACTGACTGCACACACCATCAGCCCCAGGCGACCCTCAACCTGCAGTGGCGGTCACCACTGACCGCAATTCTGAGAGTGGCGTCACGACAATCCTACAAGAAGATCTCCTACCTGTGACAGGATCCAGCAGAGTGGAGTCCCTGAAGGTAATGCACCGACACAGCGTTCTCGGGGCTTCACATCTGGCGTCACGAACAGGATAAGGACTAGACCTGTTCAGACAGGTGACCATGTGCCTGGGCGGTCCGCTTGAAAAATTGGAAGCGCCGCCATATTGCCACCATGAAAAGCGCGCTGAAAAACAACAGCAGCCCGCGCTGGGAGAAGTTACCGCCCACGAAGAGGTGTGGCTACCCAGAGATCCCCTGCAGAGTCCTGACCTCGCAAGTGAAGAGAGCGGAAGCGTCCAGAGACGGCGGAACGGAAAAGAAGCCAGCAGCTTGTTGTTAGAGAAAATGGCGTCTGAATGCAGAGACCCAGAGCCAGGCTCCGCTGCCTGGTGGTGTCGGGAGCTCGCCGAGTTCTGCGATCAACTGGAGGCCAGGGTCGGAAGGCTGATCAGAGAGGGACGTGCGGAGTTTCTGGAAATGGCTGCAGCGGTTCAGGCCTATGAGAGGGGAACCGCGCGCCGAGTGCCAGACCGGACGGCGACGACTCAGACCCCGATGCTGCCACCGATGGGTGAGTCCAGTGATGCCCCTGCCAGCGCGAGTGCCCCGACCCCTGCTGCCACGTCCGCGGTCCCTGAAGAGGCGTCCGGCGCGGCGACGCGGAAGCAGGCCGCAGCCACGCCAGGTGCAGCCCGCCAAGCTCAGGCCGCCGCAGCGATGCCCTGCTCGGCCCACCAAGACCCGGTCCCTGCAGCGACGCCCAGTCCGGCCCGCAGAGAACCGGCTGCCACCGCGACCCTCATCCGCGCCGCAGGTGTGACGCTGACCCAGGCCGCCGCCATGCTAGGCCCGGCCCGCCGAGACCCTACCGCGGCCGCAACGCTCGTCCGCGCCGCAAGTGAGGTGCTGAACCAGGCCGCAGCCCCGTCAGGTGCGGCCCGCCAAGCCCAGATCGCTGCAGCGACGCCCAGCCCAGCCTGCAAAGACCCCATCGCAGCTGCGACGCCGATCCAAGCTGCGCCAGAAACGCCCATCCAGGCCGCCGCCATGCCAGGCGCGACCCGCCAAGACCAGGCCGCCGCCATATCGGGCGCGGCCCGCCAAGATAAGATTGCATCACCATTTACCCCGGCCTGCAAGGCCAGAGCAGACACCGCTCCCCAGTCCAAGGAAGTCCCTGCAAGGAAGTCCCTGGTAGGTGAGGACCCTGCATACTGGCAGCTGAAGGCTGACCTGGAGGCCAAGTTCCCACAGGAGATGGTGGACCGGTACATGCTACCTCCGAATACCCCCAAGAGGATTCCGGCAACCCCTGCAGCAACCACGCCAAAGAGTCCCCCGCCTGGGCCTGCTGATGAAAGTCCATCCCCAGCACTGCCACCAAAGGAGTGCTCAGAAGAACTAAGGGGGAGGGGAGGCCAGGAAGCTGAGGAGCTGACTCAGGAGCCACCAGCAGTGGATTCATACCCCGAGCCAGAGATGTTGCCATACTCCCGCTGGGACGAAGAAGATCCGATACCTTCTGCTGAGGAAGACTTGTCCAGCAACCTCACCTGGGAGCCTGCCAGCAGTGAAGCAGCCACCCAGCGGAACCCAGCCCGTAGGACACGGCGCCGCAGTAGAACCCAGTCTTTCCCTGCACCGCAATCTCCAGAGCAGAGAGATGACATAACGGCCAGAGACCTAGAGGAGAAACGGTTCCTGAGAAGAGCCAAAGCCCAGGTCAGAGGACCCCTTTGTCGAGGAGTAGTCGAAGATTTTAGCCTGAAGTCAGGATACGGATTCATCGTTGCACCTGGTATAAAGGAAGGTATCTTCGTCAATAGAAGAGACGTTAGAGCTCATTTGCCCAGAGGACATCCTGGAAGAAACTTAAAGATGGGAGACACAGTGCAGTTTACCATGCATCAAGGCGAAAGAGGATGGTATGCGCTAGATGTAGCACCATGTACCAGCAAACCCCACAGCCATCCCATGCTACAAGATAAAGAAACAGATGAAGACAGAGAAAGAAAAGACAAGGAACCTACTGATGAGACTACCACGGATGACGAAAGAGAGCGAGAAACCAACAGGTGCCGCAGCCCTACAGGCCCAAGCCCTGGTGAGGAGGAATCTGCATAAAGTAAGAAGAGAAGTTACTGTTTTGACCAGTTTGCAACGTTACTGTTTAAGAGATGTGCCCACATAAACTAATGTGAGAAATGAACCTTAAGGCTATGAACTGGCTATAGCCACAAACTCTCGCAGTGTAAATAGTTACACCAGAGGGCACCACCACCACCAGAGTCAGCCTGTTTAGGGGCTTGGCTCGTCTGCAACCAGGGAGCACGTCCGTATATAGGGCCTTGGCTTACCTGCAACCAGAGAGCATGCCTGTTTATGGGGCCTGGCTCTCCACCACAAAGAGGGTACCTGGTCAGCACCAACTGTGGAGGCCGCCTCTACATCCTGCCAGAAGAGGCTGAAGGCGCGGATCCACCAGGCCAGGTATACCCTGAAACCACCAGCCCATGAAAGCCGCCTCCACATCCTGCCAGAAGTGGCTGAAGGCGCGGCCAACGTGAAAGGGTTTAGGGTGGGTTAACGGACTTGTGGGTGGAGGGTGGTGATGTATGGTACCTGGTGGTTTTAAATGTTTTACCATGTTTTTACTGTTTTATGCATTTTAAAATGTTGTCTTGCAGCCCGAGGACGTGCTGGTGATAACTAAGGGGGAATGTGGCGCCCCTGACCTGGTCAGGCACCACTGAGTACTGCACCCATGCTGGGGACAGTACAATACAGGTAATCCAGAAGGCTGACCGAGGTGTGACTACACAGGCGCATAGTGATCAGGTCTCACACATGTACCTATGAGAGGACCCCTGGGGATCCCAGGAGGGGGAAAAGCCTTCACCTTCACTGGAATAGTGGAGGGGGCCAAAAGCCTCCATCTCCTCTCAAGGGGTGTGGTAAGAGAGCCTGGTTGCTAGGTGGCGTAGGCAAGAACAGGAGAGGAGGAGCAGTGAGCCGGTTCAGTGCAGAGTCCAGGGAGCTCCGAGAGGAGCTGACCCCTTCCCCTGGGGCTGTTGCAGTCTGACAGCGCCCGCGCAGTGGCTACCGACGGGGGAGAACGGTCACCTAGGAGTGCTACCCGAAACCCGTCTCCAGCTAAAGAGAGAGCACAGAGTGGGAAGTAAGGAGACTGCTAGGGAGTACCAGGCCCAAACGGGCGGCAGATCCCGGAGCGGGGATAGATCCACCTTTCCTTGCTAAACCTGCCGGTGTGGGGCCCTCAAAGCCCACACCACAACACCCAAAAGCCGCAGCCACGTAGCCACAGTTAGGGCCCATAGTTCACAGGAGGCAAGCAGCTGGAGTGATCTGGTCCAGGCAACAAGCAAACGGCAAACGAAGGGGAGAGAGGCTTCAGCAACTTCCCTGGGTGACCCCCATAGGGACTAAAAGTCGGGGTTACCCCAAACCACCAAGGGCTAAGGAAGGCGAGTTGGTAGTCACCATCAGAAGTCAGCCTGAAGGATACCTGGTTCCAGCCTGGTTCATCCCAGCTACGCCCGGGTTACTCACCCTGCCATCAACTGTGAGTAAAACCCCTGAAAGACATCCTGCTTGTGTGGAGTTATTCTGCGCCTTGTGGTTCTACACACCTATACAGGGCCCTGGGGCTTGCCTCACTCTCAGGAGGCTATCCCAACTGACTGCACACACCATCAGCCCCAGGCGACCCTCAACCTGCAGTGGCGGTCACCACTGACCGCAATTCTGAGAGTGGCGTCACGACAATCCTACAAGAAGATCTCCTACCTGTGACAGGATCCAGCAGAGTGGAGTCCCTGAAGGTAATGCACCGACACAGCGTTCTCGGGGCTTCACACCATCTTTTCAGTTAGCCATTAAAAGGTATCAACCACTGAGGACTTCGGTTCTTTTAAACAATTTTTTTATCAGCTTATTAGAGAATATATCTGTATAAGTTTCATCATTGTAGTTTGACCAATAGTGAAAGGATATGCGACCCTGGATGCATCCAAGAAACTCGCTATAAGTATTTCAAGTTCTTCAATAAGCTCAGTCTTGTTCCTCTTTAGACCAAAGCTCTCTGGTCTCTGCGGATATTTTGTATGATACATATATCACACTCATAATGTGGAATATGAGCAATTAGGATGGTATGTGCATGATTAATGTGCACGGCTAAATCACATCCAGGCGGTTGACAAACCTATTCACCAGGTGCATTATAAACAGTGCAATACAAAGAGTGCACTTTAGAGCCCCAATCTCTGGAATAGTGGGGGTCCCAGTGTATATCTCCAACTAAGCAACATATTTATTTACTGAAGGGCAATAACTTTCTAATCGTTCGGACTCCAACCATTGTGATCTCTACCTATCTTGAAAATGGAGGTCTGAAATGCCCCATTAGAATATACTGGTGGTTATGAATAAACATTACACTCCCTTCATTATCAATGTGACAGCTAATAATGGGATATTTAAGAGCCTCTTGCCCAACCCCTTCCCAATACCCAATATCATGGTTCTGAACCGTGGTGCTCTTCTCTCCAGCAGAGCCAGTGTTTTCTTGTTGTTTTGGGCTCTGGGGGTTAGGTGGTTTCCTGCCCTTGGTTCCTGCGCTGGTGTTGGGAGGGGACTCTCTACAGGCGCATCATTGCAGGTGATTGCTCGACTTCATTAAGGAGCCAGCTCACCCGGAGTGCCACCAGTCATGGTTCCTGCCTGCAGCAAGTGCTCTGCTCCTGTTTGTGCTTTGATCTCATCCTCCTACCCTGGCCCTGTTGTTACCTCTCTCCTCCTGTGTCTCTGACTCTGACGTTGTTCCCCAGCTCCTGACCTTCAGCTTGTACCCTGATCTTGGCTCCGCTTCCCCCCAGTGTACCTTATGTGACTTCCTGGCTTCTAACCTCCAGCTTGTACCCTGACTTTGGCTTCGTTTTTCACCAGTGTAACTTATGTGATTTCCTGGCTTCTGTCCTCCAGCTTGTACCCTGACCTCGGCTTAGTTTTTCACCAGAGTAACTTACGTGACTTCCTGTCTTCTGACCTCCAGCTTGTACCCTGACATCGGCTCCATTTTCCACCAGTGTACCTTACGTGACTTCCTGGCTTCTGACCTCTGGCTTGTGCTCTGACCTCAGCTTTGCTTCATCCCTGTGTTCCATATGTGACCTCCTGGCTCCTGACCTCCGGTTTGTTTGACTTCCCCGTCACTACTTGCATCTGGTGACACCTAGTGGTAGTTCGTCACACCCAGCGCCTAAAGCAAATGTTGCAATGATCACATGGTTCTTCAGCACACGATCAAAAGTGAGGATGGGGATTATTGGTAATGGAGCGAGATGGAATCGGTGACTTCTTTTTTTTTTTATAACTTTTTGTAAATGGTTTTCACTAATGTTATCTTGCCAGACACACGCATTAATATTGGCTTTATCTGTTGGATTTGCCTTACAATGTAAAACTAAAAGTTGTAACAATACAACAAAGTCATTGCACCCGAGATGCGGAATGTGTTCATTCACAAAGCCGAGCAAAGAATGGTGAAGCACCACGGGAAGCCGCAGCGAAGAAGCAAACATATGGCAGATGTTGCTATTTGGCCCGATGCTTCACGGAAGCAGGAATCATAAACCCCGCTCCATCACTGCAAGTGCTTTATTACAGATGATTGTGGATAGGACTGAATAAACAAGAAATGGAATATACTGGCTCCTAACACACAACAACCCAGGCAAATGTGATTTATTAATACAATAATGATAATTATTATTAGAGTTTAATGATATTTAATCGATTTATAAAACATTAAATAATAAAATTATTATGTTCTCATTATTCAAACAATGGAAAAAGTGTATTCCCCAAAAATAAATAGTAAAAGCCCAATTAAATAGTATTACAGTAGATGTAATAATTAAAAATGGCCATTTTATTGCAGTTATATTCTTGTACATAGGAGCAGTATTATAGTAGTTATATTCTTGTATATAGGGGGCAGTATTATAGTAGTTATATTCTTGTACATAGGGGGCAGTATTATAGTAGTTATATTCTTGTACATAGGAGCAGTATTATAGTAGTTATATTCTTGTACATAGGGGGCAGTATTATAGTAGTTATATTCTTGTACATAGGAGCAGTATTATAGTAGTTATATTCTTGTATATAGGGGGCAATATTATAGTAGTTATATTCTTGTATATAGGGGGCAGTATTATAGTAGTTATATTCTTGTATATAAGGGGCAGTATTATAGTAGTTATATTCTTGTATATAGGGGGCAGTATTATAGTAGTTATATTCTTGTATATAGGGGGCAGTATTATAGTAGTTATATTCTTGTATATTGGGGCAGTATTATAGTAGTTATATTCTTGTATATAGGGGGCAGTATTATAGTAGTTATATTCTTGTACATAGCAGGCAGTATTATAGTACATATATTCTTGTATATAGGGGGCAGTATTATAGTAGTTCTATTCTTGTATATAGGGGCAGTATTATAGTAGGTATATTCTTGAACATAGGGGCAGTATTATAGTAGTTATATTCTTGTGCATAGGGGCAGTATTATAGTAGTTATATTCTTGTATATAGGGGCAGTATTATAGTAGTTATATTCTTGAACATAGGAGCAGTATTATAGTAGTCATATTTTTGTATATAGGAGCAGTATTATAGTAGTTATATTCTTGTATATAGGGGCAATATTATAGTAGTTATATTCTTGTACATAAAGGCAGTATTATAGTAGTTATATTCTTGTACATAGGAGCAGTATTATAATAGTTATATTCTTGTACATAGGAGCAGTATTATAGTAGTTATATTCTTGTACATAGGGGGCAGTATTATAGCAGTTATATTCTTGTACATAGGAGCAGTATTATAGTAGTTATATTCTTGTATATAGGGGGCAGTATTATAGTAGTTATATTCTTGTATATAGGGGGCAGTATAATAGTAGTTATATTCTTGTACATAGGAGCAGTATTATAGTAGTTATATTCTTGTATATAGGGGGCAGTATTATAGTAGTTATATTCTTGTATATAGGGGGCAGTAATATAGTAGTTATATTCTTGTATATAGGGGGCAGTATTATAGTAGTTATATTCTTGTATATAGGGGCAGTATTATAGTAGTTATATTCTTGTATATAAGGGGCAGTATTATAGTAGTTATATTCTTGTACATAGCAGGCAGTATTATAGCAGTTATATTCTTGAACATAGGGGCAGTATTATAGTACATATATTCTTGTATATAGGGGGCAGTATTATAGTAGTTCTATTCTTGTATATAGGGGCAGTATTATAGTAGGTATATTCTTGAACATAGGGGCAGTATTATAGTAGTTATATTCTTGTGCATAGGGGCAGTATTATAGTAGTTATATTCTTGTATATAGGGGCAGTATTATAGTAGTTATATTCTTGAACATAGGAGCAGTATTATAGTAGTCATATTTTTGTATATAGGAGCAGTATTATAGTAGTTATATTCTTGTATATAGGGGCAGTATTATAGTAGTTATATTCTTGTACATAGGGGGCAGTATTATAGTAGTTATATTCTTGTACATAGGAGCAGTATTATAATAGTTATATTCTTGTATATAGAGGCAGTATTATAGTAGTTATATTCTTGTGCATAGGGGCAGTATTATAGTAGTTATATTCTTGTATATAGGGGCAGTATTATAGTAGTTATATTCTTGAACATAGGAGCAGTATTATAGTAGTCATAGTTTTGTATATAGGAGCAGTATTATAGTAGTTATATTCTTGTATATAGGGGCAGTATTATAGTAGTTATATTCTTGTACATAAAGGCAGTATTATAGTAGTTATATTCTTGTACATAGGAGCAGTATTATAATAGTTATATTCTTGTATATAGGGGGCAGTATTATAGTACTTATATTCTTGTACATAGGAGCAGTATTATAGTAGTTATATTCTTGTACATAGGAGCAGTATTATAATAGTTATATTCTTGTATATAGGGGGCAGTATTATAGTAGTTATATTCTTGTGCATAGGGGCAGTATTATAGTAGTTATATTCTTGTATATAGGGGCAGTATTATAGTAGTTATATTCTTGAACATAGGAGCAGTATTATAGTAGTCATATTTTTGTACATAGGAGCAGTATTATAGTAGTTATATTCTTGTATATAGGGGCAGTATTATAGTAGTTATATTCTTGTACATAAAGGCAGTATTATAGTAGTTATATTCTTGTACATAGGAGCAGTATTATAATAGTTATATTCTTGTATATAGGGGGCAGTATTATAGTACTTATATTCTTGTACATAGGAGCAGTATTATAGTAGTTATATTCTTGTACATAGGAGCAGTATTATAATAGTTATATTCTTGTATATAGGGGGCAGTATTATAGTAGTTATATTCTTGTACATAGGGGCAGTATTATAGTAGTTATATTCTTGTACATAGGAGCAGTATTATAGTAGTTATATTCTTGTATATAGGGGGCAGTATTATAGTAGTTATATTCTTGTACATAGGGGGCAGTATTATAGTAGTTATATTCTTGTACATAGGAGCAGTATTATAGTAGTTATATTCTTGTACATAGGGGGCAGTATTATAGTAGTTATATTCTTGTACATAGGAGCAGTATTATAGTAGTTATATTCTTGTATATAGGGGGCAATATTATAGTAGTTATATTCTTGTATATAGGGGGCAGTATTATAGTAGTTATATTCTTGTATATAAGGGGCAGTATTATAGTAGTTATATTCTTGTATATAGGGGGCAGTATTATAGTAGTTATATTCTTGTATATAGGGGGCAGTATTATAGTAGTTATATTCTTGTATATTGGGGCAGTATTATAGTAGTTATATTCTTGTATATAGGGGGCAGTATTATAGTAGTTATATTCTTGTACATAGCAGGCAGTATTATAGTACATATATTCTTGTATATAGGGGGCAGTATTATAGTAGTTCTATTCTTGTATATAGGGGCATTATTATAGTAGGTATATTCTTGAACATAGGGGCAGTATTATAGTAGTTATATTCTTGTGCATAGGGGCAGTATTATAGTAGTTATATTCTTGTATATAGGGGCAGTATTATAGTAGTTATATTCTTGAACATAGGAGCAGTATTATAGTAGTCATATTTTTGTACATAGGAGCAGTATTATAGTAGTTATATTCTTGTATATAGGGGCAGTATTATAGTAGTTATATTCTTGTACATAAAGGCAGTATTATAGTAGTTATATTCTTGTACATAGGAGCAGTATTATAATAGTTATATTCTTGTATATAGGGGGCAGTATTATAGTACTTATATTCTTGTACATAGGAGCAGTATTATAGTAGTTATATTCTTGTACATAGCAGCAGTATTATAATAGTTATATTCTTGTATATAGGGGGCAGTATTATAGTAGTTATATTCTTGTACATAGGGGCAGTATTATAGTAGTTATATTCTTGTACATAGGAGCAGTATTATAGTAGTTATATTCTTGTACATAGGGGGCAGTATTATAGCAGTTATATTCTTGTACATAGGAGCAGTATTATAGTAGTTATATTCTTGTATCTAGGGGCAGTATTATAGTAGTTATATTCTTGTACATAGGGGCAGTAATATAGTAGTTATATTCTTGTATCTAGGGGCAGTATTATAGTAGTTATATTCTTGTACATAGGGGCAGTATTATAGTAGATATATTCTTGTACATAGGAGCAGTATTATAGCAGTTATATTCTTGTATATAGGGGCAGTAATATAGTAGTTATATTCTTGTATCTAGGGGCAGTATTATAGTAGTTATATTCTTGTACATAGGGGCAGTATTATAGTAGTTATATTCTTGTACATAGGGGGCAGCATTATAGTAGATATATTCTTGTACATAGGGGGCAGTATTATAGTAGTTATATTCTTGTACATAGGGGGCAGTATTATAGTAGTTATATTCTTGTACATAGGGGGCAGTATTATAGTAGATATATTCTTGTACATAGGAGTAGTATTATAGTAGTTATATTCTTGTACATAGGGGCAGTATTATAGTAGTTATATTCTTGTACATAGGAGCAGTATTATAGTAGTTATATTCTTGTACATAGGGGGCAGTATTATAGTAGTTATAGTCTTGTACATAGGGGCAGTATTATAGTAGTTATATTCTTGTACATAGGGGCAGTATTATAGTAGTTATATTCTTGTACATAGGAGTAGTATTATAGTAGTTATATTCTTGTACATAGGGGGCAGTATTATAGTAGTTATTGTTCTGCCTTCGTCCACGTGTGAGCTGTGTGGACTCCGGCATACAGCTAACCTTCATCCACTGTTTCAATAAACAGACTCTGTTGCCTTTAAGTCTTTATTTATTAAATGATGATGGATAGGTGGATGATCATAAGAAATGGATGATTGATTGGTAAAAACTATAACAAAGGATACAAATCCATATCAGTACAGGCATATCACAAATAACAGAATGACATACATAGTAGTACTGGTATTTACAGAATCTGCATAACATAGAGAGCAATGCATATGACTGAACACAACATTTACACTGCTGAAGCTGCCCTACACCTGCTCTGCATGCATCACAGCCTATGCAATCTGAGTAGATCCACTGCCACTTCACAGTGCCTACATAACAACTGTACACATATTCCAACACAAATATGTAGTCTAGTACAATGATTCCTACCGGGATCCATTAGTCAGGAGGAACGATTGAAGAAAAGGTACTGGAGCCAACCATAGCACCTCTGAATCCTATGGAGGCATCAAGACATCTGTGTCTCCAACTCAGTAAGGGAAGGGAAAAAGGGGCAGTCCAAGGAAGTATCTTTTCCTTAAAGCAACAGGCTCCAACCACAGAAATACTGTAGGGATGTATGAGGAAAACATAAGAAAGCCAACAGTGACCTCTTGTGGGCAACAAACGATATTACCCTTATCCTATTTAATGAATAGAAGACAGAACACTCCCCGCTTGGCGTTAACCAATGCCACTATTGGACTCCTGAGGGGATAACAACAACACAAGTTCAGTGACTGGTCTGGTGAACAGTTTGTTCTCTCCGAGCTTGCTCACTCTGACCTCTACCTTGCGTACTCTCCCATCCTTGCTGGGAAAGGGTTTGGTGACTAGGCCGAGTGGCCACTCATTTCGGTGTGATTGACTGTCCTTTACAAGTACCACATCGCCAAGTCTGATGTTTGGATGGTCTTTCTGCCATTTTGTTCTGGTTTGCAGAGTGGAGAGATATTGTTTCCTCCATCTGTCCCAAAAGGCATTGGACACGTTTTGTACTTGCCTCCATTGTCTTCTGTAGAGGTCTTTCTCGGTGAATTCTCCAGGTGGAGCTCCTGGGACACAGGTTTTCTGTGTAAGTAACATGGCAGGAGTAAGAACTGTTGAGTCTCCAGAATCTCCAGAAAGAGCTGTCAATGGCCTAGCATTCATGATAGCTGTAACTTCGGCCAAGAACGTAGTCAAGCTTTCGTGGGTAAGTCTGGTGTTTGCTTGCAAGAGGATAGAATCTAGAATCTTGCGTGCAATTCCTATCATTCTTTCCCAGGTGCCTCCCATGTGCGAAGAGTGTGGCGGGTTGAAGGTCCAGGTGCATCCTTGCTCACCTAGGTACCTCTCTACATTTGTAATGTCTAGATTGGAAGGGATTTGGAGTTCTCTTGCTGCTCCAATAAAGTTCGTGCCTCTATCAGAATGAATGTGCTTCACAGTGCCTCTGATAGCGATGAAGCGTCGAAGTGCATTTATGAAACTTGAAGTGTCCATAGATTCTATTACTTCGATATGAACAGCTCTGACAGACAAACAGGTGAATAGAACTGCCCAACACTTTGCTTCGGCATGGACCTTCCTAGTGCGTCTTGTAGCTACGGACCAGGGGCCGAACACATCCAGTCCAACGTTGGTGAAAGGGGGTTCAGTACTGAGCCTGTCAGGTGGAAGATTAGCCATCTTCTGGTTTTGAAACATGCCACGAAGTTTGCGACACGTAACGCAGTTGAAGATGAGTTTGCTCACGCTTCTCTTCGCTCCGACTATCCATAGTCCAGCCGTTCGTAGACTCCCTTCGGTAAACAAACGACCTTGATGTCTCACCAAGATGTGATGATGTTGAATAAGCAAGGTTGTGACATGATGACGTCCGGGAATTATTACCGGGTGTTTCTCTGAGACTTCTACCTTAGCTTCTTGAATGCGGCCACCTATTCTCAGCAGCCCATCTTTGTCAATGAACGGGTCGAGTTTCCTCAACGCACTGTCTCTTGGAATGGGTAGTCCTTTGTCGAGATTGTCTATCTCCTTGTTGTAGGCTTCATTTTGTACAACATGGAGTATTGTAATCTTGGCTTTCTCTAGGTTGGGAGCAGTAAACGCATGCTTGCAGTGATGCCAACCTTTACTGCATCTCTGATTTGTTGGTAGTTCGGACTTGTAAAACTGAGTCACGTGTAGTAAAAAAGCGATGGCTCTAACAAGTGAGTTCCAGGTTGAGAATCTACTGAACCGATGAGATCCGAGGTGACGTCCTGAAACCACTGTATGAAGAGCTGACACTTGAGGACGAAGGTCTTCATCGACATCTGGATCCACCAGTTCGAATGTATCGGGCCTGCTGGTGTAGGATGTTGTTCGGTACAGGAAGGCAGGGCCTGTGAACCATGTAGTGTCCTTAAGGTGACTTGGTGCAACGGATCTAGTCGCATGGTCGGCGGGATTGTGATGAGTAGATACGTAATGCCACTGATCAGGGCGAGTTGATCTTCTTATTCTCAATACCCGGTTGCTGACGTAGACATAGAAGCGTCGTGTTTCGTTGCAGATGTATCCTAGTACCACCTTGCTGTCAGTGTAGAACTCTGCATCTTTGATCTCCTGATTCATTCCATCTGAGATAAGTTCAGCCAGCTCTACTGCAAGGACGGCAGCACAGAGTTCCAGTCTAGGTATCGTGTGTTCACGGAGTGGCGCCAGTTTTGTCCGACTCATGACGAACCCAATATGGATCTGTTCATTCACATCGGTGGTTTTAAGGTATACTACTGCTGCGATTGCTTTGACTGATGCATCGCAGAAGATACAAAGTCTTTGAGATTTGACTTCTGTGGATGGCACAGGAGCGTATGGTCGGTTCACATGAAGATCGGTCAAGGCCTCTAGAGACTTCCTCCACTCTGCCCACAGGTCTGCTTTTTCTGCCGGAAGTGGATCATCCCAATCAGATGTCTCTTGGGTGAAGTCTCTTAGCATCATTTTACCTTGGACGGTAACTGGAGCTACGAATCCCAGAGGATCGTACAAACTATTCACAAAGGAAAGGACACCTCTACGTGTGAAGGATTTTTCTTCTTTGTTGATCTGAAAGGTGAAGGCATCTGTCTTCAAGTCCCAAAGTAGTCCTAGGCTCCGTTGCATGGGAAGAGAGTCGATGCTCAGGTCTATGCCCTTCAGATCACTGGAATAGTCTTGAGAGGGAAAGGCTTCCATCAGTTCTCGGCTATTGGATGCAATCTTATGCAACCTTAAGTTGGACTGAGCGAGCATTTCTTGAGCTCTTTTTAGAAGACTGATTGCTGCCTTGTTTGTGGGTGTGGATTTTAAGCAGTCGTCTACGTAGAAATCCTTTTCCACAAAGGATCTAACATCCGACCCGTACTTCTCTTCACCTACTTTGGCGGAATTCCTGAGACCGTAGATAGCCACGGCAGGGGAAGGACTGTTCCCGAAGATATGTACCCTCATCCGGTACTCTATGATGTCTTTATCTGGGTCGTTGTCACGGTACCAGAAGAACCTCAGGTAGTTTCTGTGTTCCTTTTTGACGAGAAAGCAGTGGAACATCTGTTGGATGTCAGCCATAAATGCCACCGTATCTCTGCGGAAACAGAGTAGAACTTCTAAGAGTCTGTTGTTGAGGTCTGGACCAGATAGTAGGACATCATTCAACGAGACGTCTTCGCACTTGGCACTTGAGTCGAACACCACTCTTATTTGGCCTGGCTTTTTAGGATGGTACACTCCGAAGATGGGTAAGTACCAGCGTTCCTCGGAGTCTTGTAGTGTAGGTGCGATCTCTGCATGGTTATTTCGGAATATCTTCTCCATGAAGGTAAAGAAATGTTCTCTCATCTCGGGAGACTTCTTGAGCTTGTGTCTGAGGGAGACAAATCGACTGTAGACCTGTTCCCTGTTGTTGGGTAGGCGTTGTCTCCGTGGTCGGAATGGTAAGGGTGCCACCCAGCTGTTCGACTTGTCTTTGGTTATTTCTTGGTCCATGATATCCAAGAACATCCTGTCTTCTATGGACATTGCTGTTTTGTTGTCCTCTTTGGTCCTGTGGAAGACTGTACAGCCTATGTGGTCTTGTTCGCCCTCACAAGCGTGGTCTTCGTTGGAAGGAACTGCGAAAGGACATGGCAGAGGAGTACTGCTTGGTAATTCCTTTACCAACAGACTGTTGTGACATGGTCGGAAGAAAGACGGACGTCCATTTTCTAGTGTGTTGGTGAGCATACTGTTGACTGAGGCTGGCTTGTGTGCTCCTCCTAGACAGACATCTCCTATTACGACCCATCCTAGGTCAAGGCTCTGCGCATATGGAGCGTTCTGGGAGCCGTTAATGGACTCTCTAGCCTTATGCACACGTAGCATGTCTCTTCCAAGGAGTAAGGCTATTGGAGCTTCTGAGTCCAGTTCTGGAATCAGGTGAGCTATACGCTTCAGATGGGGGTGATGAGCTGCTACCTCTGACGAAGGTATCTCGGACCTGTTGTCAGGAATCTGGTTGCACTCCAGTATGGTGGGTAATGATAGGCAGGTCTGGCCATCTATGGATTCCACCTTGTATCCGGTTGCCTTCCTCCCCGCCGTCTCAACGGTGCCTGAACATGTCTTCAAGGAGTAGGGAGAACCGGGGCCCGCAATGTTGAAACTGCTGAAGAAGATGGACTTGGCAAGAGATCTGTTGCTCTGGTCGTCCAAGATCGCATAGATCTTAATTGCTTTGTCCCTGCGGCCTGCTGGGTAGACTCTGACAAGGCAGATTTTCGAACAGGACCTTCCTCCTGTGAGTCCTTTACAGATCTCCGTACATTGAGAGGTAACCACCGTGGTGTCTTCATCAGTGTTCTTCTGTTTTCCATCGTGTTCTTCTGCTTGCGGCAACGCTCGTGTAGGTGGTCCAGGGTGTAAGGCTGTATTGTGATCCGTGCTGTCACATTCTGCACATTTCACGCTAGCTTCGCAGTTCCTGGCCATGTGCGATGTTGCAGCACAGCATTTGAAGCAGATGTTGTGTTCCTTGAGGAAGCCTTTGCGATCCTCTAGAGACTTCTCCCTGAAGGCTCTGCATTTTAGTAGAGGATGTGGTTTCCGGTGTAGAGGACACTGTTTACTGATATCCTGGGGTTTGTTCTCCTCTGGAGGATGCTTACTCTCTTTGTGAGCAGGACCTGAGGAGACAATGTTAGTTTTGTGGACTGCCACGGGTGTCCTACTGGGTTTGACACCGGGGGCAGTGGTACACGACAGAGTAAAATCAAAACTAGGGTCATTTCTGATTTTAGCTTGCTGAGCTACAAAATCTACAAATACAACAAAAGGAGGGAATGGCACGTTATGTGTTTGCTTATACCGTGAACCGTGTGAGACCCACTTTTCTTGTAGATTGTAAGGAAGTTTTTGCACTATCGGATTGACACCCCTAGCGGTATCCAAGAATGCCAATCCGGGCAAATCTCCTTCCTCTTGGGCAACCTGTAACTCCACTAACAGATCACTTAGCTCTCTTAGCCTTTGAAAGCCTTTGGGTCCTATCTTAGGGAAGTCATCAATTCTTTTAAACAAAGCATTTTCAATAACTTCTATGGACCCATAGCATTCATCAAGTCTCTTCCACACCAAGTGTAGACCTTTGGGTGGGTTTTTAATGTTAATGTCTCTTAGTCTTTTGGCGTGTTCTACCGATTCACTACCAAGCCGTTTTACCAGGAGGTCTAACTCCTCACTACAAGAAAGGTCCAAACCTCTTATGGTGTTCTGGAACGAGGCTCGCCACGACCTATAATTCTCGGCACGATCATTGAACTTTACAAGTCCTTTTGTGACCAGATCTCGACGAGCAAAGAACTTTGCAAAGTCCATGGTGGCTTGGTCAGTGCTGGTGCGAGCCGGTGTATGGTCATGTCTATTGTGTGGTGTATCACCATACCTGTAGGGTGTTTCCGCCTTCGGAAAGTCAGCATAGTACCTCCCCGGAGAGAAAGGTGTCTCTTTGTGGTAAAATGGTAGTTGTATCTTCCGCTCTGTGGGATAGTAGTTTTGGTGAACCTCCTCGTGCTGTACACTCTCTTGCTTGAAGCGGTGTAATTCAAGGTTGGATGGCTGGCAGTCTGCGTAGTCTGTTCGGTGAAGCACATCTGAGCTGTCATCTATCCTGGAGTATTGGTAGATGTATTCTGCGACGCGCTGTGCTGGATCCTGCTGGTTTAGGTCCGGCCCAAGAACATCGCTACGTCTTCCTTCGGGTTGCTCTGCCGCTTCCAGGAACTCTGCCTTGGCTATTGCGGCCGCTGTCTCCTTTTCTACGGCAAGTCTTTCTAAAGTCAGTTGCAGACGTGCACTCTCTGCTTCTTGTTCTGATTGCAGACGTGCACTCTCTGTCTGTTTTAGTTTGAGTTGCATTTCCTGTTCAGCGAAGGAGGACCTCACTTTAGCTGCTTCGGCCTCAGCGCGGGCGACGGCAGCAAGCTCCCTAATTGAGGATTTAGTAGAGCTTGCCCGTGACCTTGTCTTCAGGGAAGACGCTCGGCTGACAGACATTGTGCACTTGGCTGCAGACTATTTTAGCGGGAAACAGAGTCTATTTGCGGACGGCCTTCCGCGTGGTGGAGAGTGGAATGGTGGTTTCTGGCGTACTGCGGTCTAGTCACTGCGGCTGTATGGTGGCTGCTGCGACATCCATATGCGGTACAGCGTGGATGTTAGCGGTCCCGTACTACAGCCTGCGACCGGCTATCTTTACTGGAGCTGGACTGCGCTCTTGTTCTATGTAGCTGTATGGCGGCTGCTGTAATACCCGTGTGCCGTGTAGCGTGGGTGTTAGCTGTCCCGTACAGTTCATACAATCGCTGCCTGCGACCAGCAGCCCGTTTTTACTGTTCTGCCTTCGTCCACGTGTGAGCTGTGTGGACTCCGGCATACAGCTAACCTTCATCCACTGTTTCAATAAACAGACTCTGTTGCCTTTAAGTCTTTATTTATTAAATGATGATGGATAGGTGGATGATCATAAGAAATGGATGATTGATTGGTAAAAACTATAACAAAGGATACAAATCCATATCAGTACAGGCATATCACAAATAACAGAATGACATACATAGTAGTACTGGTATTTACAGAATCTGCATAACATAGAGAGCAATGCATATGACTGAACACAACATTTACACTGCTGAAGCTGCCCTACACCTGCTCTGCATGCATCACAGCCTATGCAATCTGAGTAGATCCACTGCCACTTCACAGTGCCTACATAACAACTGTACACATATTCCAACACAAATATGTAGTCTAGTACAATGATTCCTACCGGGATCCATTAGTCAGGAGGAACGATTGAAGAAAAGGTACTGGAGCCAACCATAGCACCTCTGAATCCTATGGAGGCATCAAGACATCTGCGTCTCCAACTCAGTAAGGGAAGGGAAAAAGGGGCAGTCCAAGGAAGTATCTTTTCCTTAAAGCAACAGGCTCCAACCACAGAAATACTGTAGGGATGTATGAAGAAAACATAAGAAAGCCAACAGTGACCTCTTGTGGGCAACAAACGATATTACCCTTATCCTATTTAATGAATAGAAGACAGAACAGTTATATTCTTGTACATAGGGGGCAGTATTATAGTAGATATATTCTTGTACATAGGGGCAGTGTTATAGTAGTTATATTCTTGTACATAGGGGCAGTATTATAGTAGTTATATTCTTGTACATATGGGCAGTATTATAGTAGTCATATTCTTGTACATAGGGGCAGTATTATAGTAGGTATATTCTTGTACATAGGGGCAGTATTATAGTAGGTATATTCTTGTACATAGGGGCAGTATTATAGTAGTAATATTCTTGTATGATGAATTCAGCATTCTTGCAGTTATAATATTCTATACAATTAATCAGTGTATAGTTTAGCGTCCGTCGCCTTCTGATAAAACACACCATTTCTAGAGCCCTTTTCCTGTACAGTCTATTCTCTAATCAATGGATGTCAAAAGTTTAAAAGGTTATAGCACAAATATATACATTATTCATCAGTATGGATATAAATGTCTCTGGAGGTTTTAATTCATCAAATATCATAATGTAAAATGCATTTGTCAAGTCAGTGGAATGAAAGAAAAAAGACAGACAAAAATAACCACTAACGTCATATTTATATTTAACAACATAACAGCAGAATGTTTGAAGCCCAGTAATTATAAAACCTCCCATCCACCGCTCATCTTCATACATTCCTCTCCTCATCATCCTTCAACAAATGCCCAAAAAATAAAAAATAACAAAACTTCTTCTTGATAACAAAACCCCATAAAAGTCATCTAACTTTCATCTAGTGGAAAATGTTAAAAAAAAAAAACATAAACATAGTTACATAGTTACTTAGGTTGAAAAAAACCTAGGTCCATCCAGTTCCCTCTTCCTCCACCAATTCTACATTTTGTCCCTAAGTCACTTATGACTGACAATGTTGTGTAGTGAGGAAATCCTCCGCCCTGATATAAAGCTGTTATAGTATCTGCCATTACTACCTCTTGTGGTCGCATTCCACAGTCTGACTGCTCTAACTGTAAAGAACCCTTTCCTATTTAGCTGCCGGAAGCTCCTTTCTTCCACTCGCAGTGAGTGCCCCCTGGTCCTTAAGCGGGCTTTACACGCTGCGACATCGCTAATGCGGAGTCGTTGGGGTCACGGAATTCGTGACGCACATCCGGCCGCATTAGCGATGCCGTTGCGTGTGACACCGATAAG